>NC_063067.1:31491823-31691823 GCF_018812025.1 Megalobrama amblycephala
ATGCTGCATAACATGAGAATGAACCTCATTGGTTCTTGCAGAAGCTCAAACGTGCTGCGTAACACGAGAATGAACCTCATTGGTACTTGCGGAAGCTCAAACGTGCTGCGTAACACGAGAATGAACCTCACTGGTTCTCGCTGAAGCTCAAACATGCTGCATAACACGAGAATGAACCTCATTGGTTCTTGCAGAAGCTCAAACGTGCTGCGTAACACGAGAATGAACCTCATTGGTACTTGCGGAAGCTCAAACGTGCTGCGTAACACGAGAATGAACCTCACTGGTTCTCGCTGAAGCTCAAACGTGCTGTATAACACGAGAATGAACCTCATTGGTTCTCGCTGAAGCTCAAACATGCTGCGTAACACGAGAATGAACCTCATTTGGAATATCTTCAATTGTGTTCTGAAGATGAATGAAAGTCTTATGAATGAGTATGGAACGACACAAGGGTGAGTAAATAATGACAGAATTTTCATTTTTGGGTGAACTAACCCTTTAACTTAGTTTTCATGCAACAGGGACCAGGACTTCCCAGCAACCTGTCTGCAAAGATCAGCCATAAAAACAAATAAATTATCCATAGCAGCGTTACACTCAATCCCAGACTTCTGACAGAGTGTCCCACTTCCTTCAAGCAGATGAACTTCCCATGACAGCTGGACCCTCATCACTATAAATATCCCCATCCTAAACCACTGATGTCACAGTTGCAGATCGGGTGGAGACACGACCAAACTCACACAGCCAAGTCTACTGTTTCTCATCAGTCTCACTGTATCTGCCCGTGCCGTCGCTGTCATGCTGTGGTCTCTCTAAGTCTCTTTCACAAGCTCGCCTGTGCCCACAATTACCCTTGGCACAGAAACCAATGTGAGCAACTTTATTTGTGGCTCAATGTGCCAGTGTACTGACAGAAACGCCATGAGACCCTACAAATGCCACATCACATCACAGAAAGCAACTACAGCATGAGAACAGAACCACATGTGAGAAAAATATTAACATATAATTCATATCATCATGAGTTGTATAGCATGCTAAATGTGAGGTACGCAAAATTAGAAGCTGTGCCCCAAATTGTAGAGTGGATTTTCAGAGTATGCACTCATGCATGCCATTTTGGGCTAATGTTACCCACAACCCCTTGCTCAAGATGCAATTTATGATTCAGTGCTAGCTTCTGTAGAGAATACTTCTGGCCTGAATATGCAAATGAAGACAAATGCTTAGTCAACACATTGCAAGTGTGTGTGTGGTACTGTACTAAAGGGGGCGATAGAGTTCAACTGACAGCTCTCCAACCCAGTTTTATTTTAGTATTATTCATATACTATTATATTATTTATTAACATTTTGAATTAGCTTTTATTTTTAAAAGCCAAGTTTTAGTCATTTTGCTGTGCTTTTGTCATTTTGATTAGTTTTTGTTTTTTAATATTTCTATTTAGATTTAATGTTTTATTTCAGTTTTAGAACTTTTATTTTTTTTATTATTTTATCTCAGTTAGTAACCAAGGCAACATTTGAATGAACACTGAATGAACTCTAGAATGTATAAAGGGGGTCAAATTCCTCTGGCAGGGTGTAATTTTTTAAATGTTTTATCAATAAAAGGGTCATTGACGAATAAGGTTTTTAAAATTGTCAAAAAATATAATGGAGATACAATTAATTTTGAAGTTTTATTAAGCGTTAAAGGGATAGTTCACCCAAAAATGAAAATTTGATGTTTATCTGCTTACCCCCAGCGCATCCAAGATGTAGGTGACTTTGTTTCTTCAGTAGAACACAAATGATGATTTTTAACTCCAACCGTTGCCGTCCGTCAGTCAAATAATGCTAGTGGATGGGAACTTCTACTATAAGAGTAAATAAAACTTGCATAGACAAATCCAAATTAAACCCTGCGGCTCATGATGACACATTGATGTCCTAAGACACGAAACGATAGGTTTGTGCGATAAACCAAACAGTATTTATATCATTTTTTAACTCTAATACACCACTATGTCCAACCGCGTTCAGCACTCGCTTAGTGAGGTCTGATCGCGCTCTGACAGCGGCAGTGATGTCTCGCGCATATACTTCAATGAGAGCGAGACATCACTGCCGCTGTCAGAGCGCGATCAGACCTCACTAAGCGAGTGCTGAACGCGGTTGGACATAGTCGACATTCGGTTTTACCGAATGACACTTTTGGTTATACCAAATGACGATATTTTCAAACAATGCTAACAGGCTGATATCTAGCTAGCTAACAAAAGGACAATCAAACATTTTATATTTAGTACAAGTTTTTAAAATATTACAACATTTTCCATGTTTTATAGCGGTTGCACCGCATGACCTGATGTTTCGGGCGTATGCGTATGAACGTGAATTTTTCAAATGAATTTTTCATGAATTTTTCAAATAGTTAAGAGAGAGTTAGTTACTTTGCTTCATGACCATGTGGTCCTTTGCAGGTGTCTGAATGATGTCACATCCTGTCACATGATACTGACCACATGACTTGATCCAAAATGGTCCCTTTATATTGGTTACTCCGAATGACATCAATGAAATTCATTTTTCCGGACATTCTCTCTCATAACAAAGCAACGACTTCTACACATAATTTTAATACCATTTTGCGCTATGTTGATATATGATGTTATAAAATCATGCTAGAATAAAAAAAATATATACATTTATTACATTTTAAGATATTTTAATCACAAATGAAATGGCTGTATTGGCCTTTGGATGGTTAAACCGAATGACCTTTTGACACTTCAAAATCTTTAAAATACCTTTATATGTACAAAATATAATTAAAACCTTTTGAATTCGATAAAAGAGATCTAGTTGTACTACTTTACATACTTTGGATGTCATGTTGTTGTTGTTTTTTATTATTATTAACATTTTATTAAAATGTTACTTTCTGACTCCATCAATGTCTTTTTCATATTTCTAGGTCATAATGTGGGGGGAACAAAAAATACATTTCTGTATCACTACCTCAAGAAAAAATGACCCGTATTCATTCCCTATGGAATTTTGACTTGGCATAGTTTTTTTTTTTTTTATATGTGTTTTTGTAAAGAATATATTATTTATAATTTATATTTATTTGCTTGGAACTACGGATTACTCAAAAATCTGTTGTGCCTTTTTGAGTGAACTATCCCTTTAACTAATGTTAACAAATGAGACCTTACTGTAAAGTGTTGCAGTAAATCCTACATTATTTTTTTTTCAGTGTATGCAAATTGGGATTCAGTCTTTTTGAACAGGTCCTTCCCAAGTGATCAATAATGCAGAAGCACAACTGCAGATCTGAATCTTTATGCGGTGAAGTACTGAATGCTGGGCAGCACTACAATAGAAACTGACAGCAGCTGCCAAACAGAGCACCAAAAAACAACTAGATGCTGATCAAGAAAGGAAGGAAGTGGAATCAGCGATTGAGAGTGAGGAAAAGAGGACATCTGCCAAGATTAATTACTGAAATTATATGTAATCATAATTAAACCGACTGCATTTCAGGATTTGGCAAGACATTACGGACTTGTGCATCAGATGTCAGTCAGAGTTCAAAACTGATAAATCAAATTTAATGAGGAACATGTTAAACATCACTCTAACACAATGCAAGTCACTTTGTTTGAAGAGCATTTAAAGGCCCCCAGCAGCTTCTTAATATGGCTGTGTGTCATGAATTTTTCATGGGTTTTCCCATCATAACCTTTTTTTGAAGGGTGATGTCCGTCCCCCTCTGAGAAACTAGCCTTTGTCCTGCCTGACTGACCAGAAAAGAAATCCCACGGCTTCAGATGAGCGGTGAAAAACAAAACCGGTTTCAAACTGCGGGGTGGGGGACGACCAGCACACCTGAAGGTGAGGTGAACAGACACTTTTGGAGCCCTATCACACATTCAGATGAAAAGAGGGTTCATGTGGCCACGTTTATCAGGGGAAGCCCTGGGACTGGCATGAGGTTTGGGGCGTTTTCAATTATTCAACACACTTTTAGCCTTTATAGTGATCTCCAGATGCTTGCTGTGTGCTGCTTTGATGAATCGTACAGTAATGGGACAAGGGAAGAGTGTCTGAGTGAGCCCAGATGTGACAGGGACTTCATTAGGCGTCTTAGGCTGGTGCCAAGCTGAGGTCAGTGAAGGGTCATGAGAATCAAGTCGCCATTTCCTAACATGCCTTTGAATATTAAAGTGACAGTTCCAGATCCAAAAACAACATTTACACATCATTTACTTTTTAGACGTTATGTCATATCAACTTAATTTGTTTTAAATTTTTTAAGTATCTTCATGATATTTTCCAATAGCTTACCATAATAGCCAATAGCTTTAGATTAAGAACATATTATTGTGATTATTCAATAATTCACACAAACAATAAATTTTATTATTAAAACCAATAATTTAATAATGAATTAGTACTAATTTAATAATTAATTTTATAATAATTAAATACTATTTTGCATAATTAAATAATATTTTATGCAATAATTGCACTCACTGATAATCTTACAAATAACCACTTGTATAATACATTTTTCATAATAAATATTTTTGTGTATTATTATGGCAATATGACAACAAAATAATAATAGCAATAACAATAATATTTACTACTATTTTTATTAAATGAAACATAAAACAAAATAAGAAATAATACTATTGTAATATTTCACTGTAAAAAAACACTAATTATTAATAATTACTCGCTGATAATCTCAAAAATATCTATTTGTAAAATAAATTTGTATAATATATATTTCATATTATTCTGTTTATTACGGCAATATGACTATAAAATAATAATAATTACTTAGTTTATAGTCATATTGTCATAATACACAGAATAATAAAAAATATCTGTATAATAAATATTTATTATTCTATATATTTATTATTGCAATATGACTAATTATTTATATAGAGTAATTGTTATTATTAATGATTAATATAATATTGTTACTAAATGAAATATTAAACAAAATAAGAAATATTACTATTGTAATATTTCACTGTAAAAAAATATCACTATAATTATTAATAACTACTCGCTGATAATACCAAATATATTTATTTGTTAAATAAATATTTGTATAGGAAATATTTCCTAATATTCTGTTTATTATGGCAATATGACTATAAATAATAATAATAATAATAATAATAATAATAATAATAATAATATAATTATAATTATAATAATTATTATTAATAATAATAATAATAATAATAATATTATTATTATTATTATTATTATTAGTAATGATTACTATTTTATTGTTACTAAATGAAATATTAAACAATAAATATTACTATTGTAATATTTCACTGTAAAAAAATATCACTATAATTATTAATAACTACTCGCTGATAATATCAAATATATCTATTTGTTAAATAAATATTTGTATAGGAAATATTTCCTAATAATCTGTTTATTATGGCAATATGACGATAAAATAATAATAATAATAATAATAATAATAATAATAATAATAATAATAATAATAATAATAATATTATTATTATTATTATTATTATTATTAATGATTACTATTTTATTGTTACTAAATGAAATATTAAACAATAAGAAATATTACTATTGTAATATTTCACTGTAAGAAAACACTATTAATAACTACTCGCTGCTAATCTCAAAAATATCTATTTGTAAATTAAATATATCTATTATTCTGTTTATTATGGCAATAAGGCTGTACAATAATGATTAATGATTAATATCATATTGTTACTAAATGAAATATTAAACAAAATAAGAAATATTACTATTGTAATACTTCACAATCACTATAATTATTAATAACTACTCGCTGATAATCTTTTTTTGTTTATTATGGCAATGGTTATTATGAACAGTCTTTTTATGCAAAGAATTCCCACAGAAAACAATAGCATAATGGGTTTGCACTGAACATGACTATGCCTTTAAACATTCAGTTTGGTTTCATTTTGACTCGTGTCCTGTGTCTAGACGAGACAACGCTGCCTTCTGTGAGTCAGGGGACATGTGCTGTGTCAGACAGAGGCAGTGACTGTACGCGTCAGGCTGGAGTAACTGATTTACAGCAGTATGATGAAACACTGGCCAATGAAAGAGCCAGCTGATATCAGCCTGCCCTCACATTCACACTTCCCTGAATTATGTCGGCTGGTCATACGAAATCACATTCCTGCAGGACAGCTTCATAAATGGCTCACTGATTATGGCAGCTGAACAGGAGCCAAAGGCCGCGGCATAATATCGGCCATCCATATATAGTTAAAGCCATTCAAATCAACATGGATAAACACTTCATAGGCAACCACTAATCACTGTAAAACCTTTTAGCCTCGTGTTTTACCCTCAACTGATTTGGTTCTTTGTTTTTGTACAGCCTGTAACAACAACAGCAACAATACTAGTAGTACTATTAATAATATTTAGAAAATTACCAATTATTTCCTTTCAAGTCATTTTTATATGTTCATCTGACCTAATTAAATTCCAGTTTATCCAGACAGATATAACTAAAGTTTGTCATTTCTGTACGACTGGAGCAGAAACACAAAACTACAATAAAACAAATAAAAATACACCATGTTCTGCTATATCAAAAAATAAATAAAATAAAACAGATTATGTACATTTTACAAGAAAATACTATTTTAGTCTTTCTTCTTCAACATTTCATGTTTAATTTTGTGTGTTTCCTAACATTTATTTGTAATTATTTGTGAAATTTACTAGCAATTTCTGAGTGAAAATTTCAAACAAAGGCTGATAACCAACAAATGATTATTGGATATTGGTTCATTTGTTATTTAGGCTTTTCTGTCTAAATAAATTAAAAATAAAATCCTAAGCACTACAATCAATCATTTTAAATGCTACAAGTACATTTAGGCATCACAACATTATAATGTATGAAAAAGGGATATTAATTTTTGAGATTTGTTAAAGATTACATTTAACAGTGTTATTAAATTATTAACATTTTTAAAGATGATCTTTGAGTATTAGATGATGGCAAAGGTAATCTATTGTAAATTTAGGGAAATTAGCTCAATTAAATATTCAATATTGCCACATAAATTAAAAATCTCTAAAATCACCCTATAATTCATATGGTAACAATACATTGTTTGTGCATCGTTATTTATTACAATTCTTCATGATTTATTCCTGGTGTTTCTGAGACCCCAAACAGAAATATATACTTAAAGCCATAGTCCACCCAAAAGGGAACCAAGTAAAAAAAAATATAGCTGCAAGCAGCAATTATGGGGCCAAGCACAGAGAAGGCACAACAAGCCAGCCAACATGGCTGAGCATCAGACCAACTGCAACAGTGAGCAATTAAAGACCTATTAAAGGATTAGTTCACTTTCAAATAAAAAATTCCTGATAATTTACTCACCCCCATGTCATCCAAGATGTTCATGTCAAAAACCTTAATTTCTTTTCGACTGAAGAAAGAAAGACATGAACATCTTGGATAACATGGGGGTGAGTAAATTATCAGGAAAATTTTATTTAAAAGTGGACTAATCCTTTAAGATCATTTTAGGCAAAAGAGCTGAAAAACAACAAATACAGTCAATAATAAAGATTTACTGGTTTATCACTTTCCACCAATAGGTGGCGCTGTGACCAAATCATGTGGTATGGTCAGAGTGAGGTGACAATGACACTTGCAAAGTTTGGTGTCAATATGTGAAAGCATTGCAGAGATACAGCCTCAAGAGTCGTTTTGGCATCAAGCCTCTGTTTGGTTGTTGTGGTATATGAATACGGTTTCGTCTATCAACACGAAATCCATAACTTTTTACTGGCACGGTCTGAAGATGATATAATTCGATTTTCGTGAAAATTGGACCAACGGTCTAGGAGTAGTTCGAAAATGTATGATTTTAAAGAAAATCAAAATGGTGGACAGGAAGTTTGACTGACTATGGGAAAATTGGCATTAATGTTCTCAGTATGACCCACGGAATCTATTGAGACCAGTCTCAGTACAATAGGACACATTTATACATTTTAAATTTCATTATAACATTTGATCACAAACCCTTTGAGTACCTTCAGAGCATGGTGCCGATGGCACATACTGAGTTTCGTAATGGTACATCAATGCATTCATAAAATATAGCATTTTATATCATAATACTGTATTGTAGTTAATGACAATTTCATGTTTTGTTCAATTATAGCGCCACCAAGAGGCACAATCCCACCGCTTTGTTTATGTGTCCTCAGAGTGAGCCCATACATGTGTGTGTCAAATTTAGTGAAAATATCTCATTTTGTTTTAGAGTTATAGACATTTATATGTATGAGAACATAAAAAACGACCCATGGATGACTTTGTTCTGATTTTTTTGCCACTTCCTATCAAAATTTTGACATTAGGGCATTAGTGTATTGTTAACCGGCTAAGGTTCCATGTTTCCTACGCTAGTTTCATCTCGATCGGTTTTGAAAATATTCACAAAAGTTTTTTAAGCACTAAATCACCACATTGCAGGCAAAACCCAGCAACTTTGGTAGCGTTGGACTCGGCAAGGATTCAGGAGTCTGATGAGATGACTCCCATGAAAATAAGTCAACCACATCTAAAGTTATAAGCATATAATTTAACTTCTAAACTTCTCAGGCTCCTTCAGGGTATCGTACTGATGACTCAAACCGAGTTTTGTAACGATATGCTAATGCATTCATAAAATACAGCATTTTATCACAAAATTCAAAATGGCTGATGGCCAAAATGGCCGATATGAGAAAACTGGATATCATTCTAACAAGATCAAATTTATGAATTTTGGACAAACCTATCTGAAGTTATAAGCAAAAATAGTAATTTTACGTATCTCCGGACCAGTAGGTGGCGCTGCACCGAAACGATGCATGTAGCCTCAGGTCATGCTTGTGATGACATGTACCAAGTTTGGTCTGAATACGATAAAGTGTTGCGGAGATACAGCCTTATGTCTATTTTTGCAAGTGCTAGGTAAAATTCATTCGCGCATTATTTGAAAACAGTTTGAGAAATCAACTTGAATTCCATAACTCGGCATGGTCTGAAGATGATCTGGTTCAATTTTCGTGAAAATCGAAGTAACGGCCTAGGAGGAGTTCGAAAAAGTAGGTTTTTTGCAAAATTCAAAATGCCGGGAAAATTTTCCTGACGGAAAATGACGTCATAGGGTGCAATCTAATCATCTTGAGCCAAGGAATCAGAGGAAAAAAAATTGAATTTTGTTTCTAACCCTTACGGTTCAAAAGTTATTAGCATAAACATGAGTGAAACTGTGGACAGGTGGTGGCGCTAGAGGGATTGAGTTAGAGACTCCAAATTGGCTATGGACACATTTCAGACTGTCCTCTATCAGTGTGCCAAATTTCACAACTTTCCCGCATACGGTTCTGTGGGCTGCCATAGACATCCAGAGTGGAAACGGAAGAATAATAAGAACGCCAACGAATACAATAGGTTCCTACTCTCCTTCGGTGCTTGGCCCCTAATTACTCTCCATCAAGTCGTTCCAAACCTGTACGATTATGTACAATTCTGTAAACATAACTGTAGTTTTCAAATATGTTTCCAGAAAACTTCCCAGTCAGCAAGTGTTCAGAGAAACTACTGAAACTACTACTAAACTACCGCTGCAAACTCACACCA
The DNA here is from genome assembly GCF_018812025.1 of Megalobrama amblycephala. Classification (NCBI taxonomy): domain Eukaryota; kingdom Metazoa; phylum Chordata; class Actinopteri; order Cypriniformes; family Xenocyprididae; genus Megalobrama; species Megalobrama amblycephala. Next base: position 31,501,533 of record NC_063067.1, read on the forward strand.
TTGGTTGAGCCAGAGTTGCTGGTCAGGCAACATTTATTTTATAGCTTACAGTCTCTCTGCAAATAGTTTCTGTGATAGAGTCATTAATCTCTCAGCTGTCAGTTTTCACTGTGACATGAGTTCATGTACAGCCCGGGTGTGTGTCCATATGTAATCTGTATGACCATCTCCAATGCTAATTCATCTTGCTGACAAATGGAAAGCACGTTCAATGTGAAGCCTCTGTTTGTGGCTCAGATATGAAATGTTCTAGTGAACAGAGCAGAGTTAAGCATGCTTATTCATCTGTTTGCACACTAAATGAATATATTACTTCCCACCCACAACTCCAGCACAAAAGCCCCTCTCTCTCGTGCCTCTGAATGGGCCTGAGAAGGCTCTTTGTAGCTTGAGGTTGTCTTGACGACACCCCATGGTCCAGTGATGAGAGGAGTCAACATGGATACATGCTCCAGTCGGGGAGTCCATTAGCTCACACCAAAACAGGGCCCCAAAAAGACCAAATAGTATTAGCTAAAGTTTACACCCAACTGAGGATGAATGACAACTTCTATGACAACTTAACTAAATGTGTAGTTGTAATTTACAATGTAACCAAATCTTGAATATCTTTAGATTACATACGAATTAAAATAAAAAATTTGAATTTGAATGCAACTGCTAAGGTTTAAAAACAAATGCCAAGAATATTAAAACAAACTGACAATGTACTGCTGATTTAAAGAAAATAATAATTCACCCTCCAAAAAATGAAAATACTTTACCCTTATGTTGTTCCAAACAAAATAATATCTTTAAAGTTGAGTTGTTGTGGTGCTTTTTTAATCATTTCTGCAGTTGAGAGCATGGACCTGTAATAAAAAAGTGCATCCATCCATCATAAAAGTAATCCACACGGCTCCAAGGGGTTAATAAAGGCCTTCTGAAGCAAGGTGATGGCTTTTTGGAAGAAAAATATCCATATTTAAAGGAACACTCCACTTTTTTTTGAAAATAGGCTCATTTTCCAACTCCCCTAGAGTTAAACAGTTGAGATTTACCATTTTCGAATCCATTCAGCTGATCTCCGGGTCTGGCGGTAACACTTTTAGCATAGCTTAGCATAGTTCATTGAATCTGATTAGACTGTTAGCATCTCATTAAAAAATGTGATATTTTTCCTATTTCAAACTCGACTCTTCTGTAGTTACATCGTGTACTAAGACTGACGGAAAATGAAAAGTTGTGATTTTCTAGGCCGATATGGCTAGGAACTATACTCTCATTCCGGCATAACAATCAAGGAACTTTGCTGCCGTACCATGACTGCAGCGGGCGCAATGATATTACGAACCGCCCCTCACAAATGTCTCCATGGTTGCGAGAGCATGCCTTGCAACCATGGAGGCATTTTCATGCACCCATAAAAACTAGGAAAAATATCGAAACTCTTTGGTCATTTTTGAGCAAGATGCTAACGGTCTAATCAGATTCAATGGACTATGCTAAGCTATGCTAAAAAGTGGTACCGCCAGACCCGGAGATCGGCTGAATCGAATCGAAAATGGTAAAACTCAACTGTTTAACTCTAGGGGAGTTGGAAAATGAGCATATTTTCAAAAAAAGTGGAGTATTCCTAGCCTGACTTCGTCATACTCATATTCTAGGCAGAATGTGAGTCTGATACTGCTCCATTGCACTTGAATTATGGGGCGTGTCTTAACCGAACCAGTAAAAAAAAAAAAAACTCTGCACTCAATTGGATAGACCTACAACCAATCAGAGCAACGCAGTAAGTGACGTATGTTGAACTTGTACTTAAACTTTTGCCAAATCCCGTTGGAAGGACGGCAAACACATCTTTCCCATCGACAAATGCCTTGACTGCGGTTCTTTGTTCGTCTTTTAAAATTAACGTCGATTTCTTTTATTGCAGACGTGATAGCGGAATCTAAACATCTTACTTCTCCAGCTGCACTCATCATTGGTGAAAACCAATTCAACCCAAGCGCTCTTTGATGACGTGGGTGGTTACGTAACCGCAGATAGCCTGTCCATCATCGATTAAAGCCCGCCCTGGCAATTTGATTGGCTCGGCCTTCTGGGAGCCGAGCATAATTACTCCACAATGGATCGAGTCCAGACCGAACTTCCCGTCCAAAAAATGTTGTGGGCGGGGTCCGGGCTGGCACCCAGGCTAGAGTATTCCTTTAAAACTTTCTAAACTATAGTAACTGGCTTCCAGTAACGGCCGTATGCAAGTCTAGTTCCGGAAGAACATTGACCTCTGACCTGATGGAGGAGCTGACCAGAGGATAGAGCAAAACAATTCAAGTCATAAATTTGAAGTCTAAAACGAGAATTTTTAAAGATAAATGTCAGAGGATTTCAATATCAGAGAAGAAGAGGAGCTTGAGTTTATTTCTCTGCCCTATTTGTTTAAACATTGAGAAGCGTCTACTCTCAATCTAAGCTTACGTTACTCCTACATCCTACGTCAGGTCAGAGGTCACTCTTTCGCCGCTCCTCAACTTGCGTACAGCCCTTTGTCGGAAGCCAGTTATTATAGTATATAAAGTTTTAAATATGGATATTTTTTAGGGCTGGGATGATACATTGATTCTCGATCCATACAATGAATCTGGATCAATCAACAGCAGTTTAAAAACTAAGCTCAGAATCGCTTCAAGAGAGAATCGCGATACATCGGAAAATATCACAATCGCTCCAGATTCTTTGTATTGTGAATCAAGATTCGCCGTATCGTCCCTGCCCTAATATTGTTCTTACAAAATCCCATCACTTCACTTCAGAAGGCCTTTATTTACCCTCTGGAGCCGTATGGATTACTTTTATGATGGATGAATGCTTTTTTTTGGCTTCAAAAATCACACCCCCATTCACTACCCATTATAAAGCTAGAAAGAGCCAGGTTATTTTTAATATAGCTTTGATTGTGTTCGTCTGAAAGCAGAAAGTCATATACATCTAGGATGGTTTGAGGGTGAGTAAATCATAGGATAATTTTCATTTTTGGAAATATCCCTTTAAAGGGCACCTATTATGCAAAATTCACTTTTACATGGTGTTTGACCATAAATGTGGGTTGGCAGTGTGTGAGCAAAACCACCCTAGAATGAGAAAAATCCACCCAGTGTTTTTTTTACAATCTCAATAATTCATAAGCACTGTCTCAGAACGCCCTGTTCTAAGATTGCTCTCACTGTGACGTAGAATTGCGCTAAGCCCCACCCACGTGGTTTGATTGACAATCTGGTTTTGGCATAGACCCCGACCTCGGTGATCTGTCAACCATCCTCCATTGTTTCAACGACAGCCGGTAATGTCTCCTAAGAAACATAAGTGTTCTGTTGTGGGATGTAATAATGAACATAGTAGTTTTCACTTACTTCCGACATCAGAGCCACTGAAATCGCAGTGGATGGATTTTATTTACGAAGGAAAGGCGCCACTCAAAATTCCAAAATACGTTTATGTTTGCGCGAATCATTTGTTGACTGACTGTTTTGAGAACGAGGGTCAATTCAAAGCAGGTCTTGCTTCAAAGTTAATCCTCAAGTGTGGATCGTTGCCTACTGTTCGCGATCCAATGTCACCTCCAGAAGAAGTAAGTGTATTTAATGTTTTTTGAGCAAATAGTCATTTCAGTCGATGTCAGCCAATTCAATAACAAATGCGTCTAAAGTTGTTGTTGTCGTCGTAGAATGTCTGTGTATATAATTTAAACCTTGTTTGTATAGTGTGTATCCACACGTATATATATATATATATTTTTAAAGATATTGTATTAAAAACTGTGTATGTTTTCTGTAAAGACAAGACATCATTACAGCGTTTTGTAACGAAAACACATTTAAACAAACTGGATCCATTCCGGGATGGTCTACCATACATGATGGAGTGACTTGAAGTTGTTTCATCCGTCTTGTAACCTTTGATACAACAAATAGCGTCAGACAGTTTTATGTCACGTATTATTTTTTACAACAATTACAAATGTAAATAAATTAATACCTGTTCTATCTCCCTGCAGCATATATTTTCTGGTTCTGTAGCCATCTTCTCACATTTGCCACATAAGCACCTGTACGACAAGTAATGTCAACATGACGCAACCGTTCCCTCGCATAAATATAATTTCGTTTGTACTTAGCAAACGTTATCACAGTATTTGTGTTTGTAGTTTCAAAAAATTGCGCGAACGTTATCACAGTGTGTGTGTTGCACATCCATAATTGCAAAGGGGACGCGATTAAAACTCTATAAGTACATAAATGTATCAAATAACCATTCAGAGACGTCCTGCTCCATTCTCAATTGTGTTTCTTCTGCCGGAGTCTCTTCATCATCTGGGTCTGATTCCGGTTCAAACATGTACGGCTGAATGCCATACAAAACAGCGGGTCTCTCACTCTCAGCCATTCTGCTTCTACCGACTGTTTATTGCCATAGGTATGCAAGTTACGCCCTCATCCAAAGGCAGGGCGGGGATATGCAGCTCATTTATATTTAAGGTGGTACACACCAAAACAGCTCTTTTTAAAACAGGCCCCAAAAATGACATTTTCAAATGGTTATAGTAAATTAACTGTGGGGTATTTTGTGCTGAAACTTCACAAATACATTCTGGGGACACCCAAGACCAATATTACATCTTGTAAAAAGGGGCATAATAGGTGCCCTTTAATATGCCAGGCAGAAGATAAGTGATGTCAAGTACGGCCACACTGAACACAGTGATAAGTGAGCATGACTTCGACTGCTGTGTGTTTGAGATGGCAGTAGAGTCAACAGGCACTGTGAGGAGCTGATGTAATGGATGTTAATTCATTCACAGGTGCCTGAGGCTGTTATTTTCAGAGAGGATTGCTGATAACACTGACTTATGAAATACCCAAGAGTCTCGAACCTCAACTGCGACAGCAATGGAGAACTCAACTTTTTAACTATATGGACCCTGTGGGACAAATGCGCAAACCTCATTTTTCAGCATTTGGAAATAAGAAATTTTGATTTACAGATTGTGAACTGCCAATAATGAAATGTCAATAACATATCATTTTTCTTTTCACACTGTGGTGTATTTGGAAAAGGTTTTTATTTTAAAGGAGTAGTTCACCAAAAAAATGAAAATTGTGTCATTATGTGTTCCCTCATGTCGCACCAAACTGTATGACTCTCTGTTTTCATTCTGAAGTCATTCTTTCAAAATGACTGAAGTCAGAATACTTTCCACACCATTAAACAAACTTCCCCAACATACTGTGTATTCAAGCAAATTTTACTATCGAGATTTTATAGACCAAAAAATTGCAATACACACTCCAGTCCACCACCATAGATCCGGTTGCAATGTCCCTTTTGGTTATTATAGGTCAATGCACAACGGCGGGTCAATAGGTCAATGCAAAAAACAACCCTGACCATAAAACCAAACATACAATTTTGTTCACATTCAGCCTTTTTTTACATTCTGTTTGACTGGCTTATTTTGATAATACATTCAAAACTGGGAAACAAAATATAAATGGTTAAACTTTGCAATAGGGTTCCATCTCTTAACATTAGTTAACTATATTATTAATTAACATGAACTGACAATAAAAAAACTTAAGTAAGGGATAATGTACATCCAGCCAGTTGTAATCTCAGAATAAATCTTGCATCAGCCTGAAGGGGTTTATTCTGAGATAACAACCAGCTGGATGTACATTATCCCACTTATTACAAGGAACTTGCCACAAGTAAATAATTAAACACGAAATATTGATCCGAGTCAAAATATTTTATTAGCTCTTTAAACAAGAAGCTTCCACGGAGAGAGCAGCTACAAGCGCGGCAAGTTCAAACTAGACAGACATTTAAGGGATACGGTACAGTCACACCACTTATTATACCACATAAATAATTACGGGGATAACAGATATTGATCTGGGATGAAACTGTTTTAAAATCATACCTGTTGTTTATTAGCTCGCCAAACGCAAAATTTTGAGGAAGAAAAAAAAACGGTCCTAGCATGCGTACAGTGCTGCTGACTTCAGTAACCCGGATTGTGATTGAGCAATCAGAATCGAGTATTCAACAGAGCTGTGTAATAATATTATTTAATAGACATCATTAGTGAACCTTAAAGCTGCAATATGTAATATTTTCTGTCCACTAGAGGTCGCTAGAGGCCTATTCAAAACAAAGGCGCAGCTTGATGGCGGCGAGTTTGAGCGCAGAATCTTGGGACGTGGTCTTCACCTCAACGGCGGTGGAAAATAATCAGGATAGGACTCGGGAAGAAATCATGTTCATGGATGTGATTATTAACGTTACTGTAGTATGAAGCAGAGCAGGAGCGAGTGTTGTGGAGCTGAACGAGGAGCTGGAGCGATTGATCAACACACGCCTCACGAGCAGCGGGACTTTTATTATGACACAGTCGCCGGCGCCGCTTTTCCGGTCATGAGTATGAGGTAACGCAGCTCTGTTTATCATATTAGATACATTTGAGAGTGTTGAAAATGATGTTATAACGTTACTCTGTGCGTTCGCTCGGCGGCTGCTGTGAGACACTGTTACACACTGCAGATTTTACAATATCATATTAAATGCTGGATGGCTTGTGTTGATAAATGACATGCAATTAATTTTAAAACGTATTGTATGATGGAGAAAATGCTGTATTACTGTTACTAAAAATAAAGCAGCATCTGATTATGCTATGTTAGCTACTTCACAAAATAGTGTTTTTCTCTGAGGCATGGTAAAGCATGGTACTCGCAAAAAAATCAAGAAAATTAGATTTAAACAATAAGACTAAACGTGTTGAGCTATATAACAATAATTAGTTTTCTGTCTATAAATATATCAAAACAGTTGTTCCCTTGTCTATTAAAACATGTAAATATTAAAGCGTCTTTGGTGTTTCCATGGTTTCTACAAAATAAAACCGGAAACCGAGGGTAACGCGGGTATGACGCCATTGACAGGCGACTCCTCACACGTCCCGGAGCCTTGGGTAAAATTGCAATTTTCTCACGATTTACAAATAGTTGCAAACATTTGGGATATTGTAAGTACTCAAGTGAACAAAATATATAACACTGGCCTAGTGGTTTTTGGATATTTTACTGCAAAATTCTTACATATTGCACCTTTAAACCTATATTTTTATCCACTCCATCTTTATTCGTCAGCAGCATAAAGATCTTATTGGCTGAATTACAGCAGCAGGTCTGGTGTGACTGCCCTGTTCTCACCAGTGTGGACAATAGTTTCTCACTCATTTGTCCAGTGTTGTTTGATCCAGTGCCAGAGAGCCCATGCTGAAGTAATCATAAAGGGGCTTCAGTCTTCCATGCAGCTCACCACAACCAGCCTTTTGTTTTAATACCCAATCCAATCTGGTTATAAATTTACACCAAACACTGCAATAATAAAACAACTAAAAAGTTTTAGAAATACAAATCAATACTAACCCCCAAAACAGCCTAGGGGCTGCACCAGCATACATCCCAAATGAATTAAGATCAAATCAACTCAAATCGACTCCAGAGTAATGGCTAGGAAGTCAATTTGAAGTCAGTTGTTAAGCAAGAAGCCAAACAAACATCCAGACACCGCCACTCACTGTGAAAATAACAATCTATTTTTTCCTGATTGATTTTTGAGTGGGCAAAACCTGGGGGAAAATGAGCGTACACTGCCAACACAGCCATGCAGCTGTTATCGCGTACAGATCATTTTAAACAAGGGAATTACTGAGAGGTGACGACATGAATCACAATCAATACTGGTTATTGGTTCAGATAAGACTCCTGCATGAGTTCATCATTTTTAATATTAATGAGCGCGGAGAGCGAGCGGGCAGGCGTCGTTGATGAATTGCTCTAAATACAGGATGACCGGCGGTCTAGGACAAGGTCAGTGTAGAGGGACTGCGAATTTTGGACCAGCATCACAATCAGCAGAATCTGCGTCAACAAAGAGGTCCACCCACAAATGAGCTTTTCAAGCGTAGGACGGAGGGAGCTTTCATGACCTTCTGTTCCAGTTTTGGAAGGGGGACAGCTTCATTTGAAAGACAATGGACTACCCCCGGACACACACATTGTCCTTGCTGGCAGATTGCAAATGAGAAGAATCTAAGCCATAGCGTTTGGAGTGGGAGGTCTACAGTTGTCAAGCACTTTATAAAATCCCTTCTCTTTGGTTTCATTCACTCACTTGGATGGAAACGCACAAATAAGCATGCGCACAATCCCACGCCACACAATTAGACAATTGCCAGTGATCAATCTCCAGCCCTCTCAGTCATCGTAGACAGGAAATCGTTGCCGATCGATGTTCACTTGCCAAGTTGAAAAGCCCCAGTGTCACAGACTTTGGGCATGAACGTGGGTCGGCGAGAAGATCGACCCCTGTGGGTGGGTGGAGCTCTGCAGGTGGTAGAAAATAAGACATCTGTCTGTTTGTTTCCTCAGTGTGAGGGATGGCACAGCGAGAAAGGGGCAGAAAGCGAGGATGTGAAGAGGTGACGAGTTCCGCCTGGGCTGAAAAGAGATGGAGACTGGAGCTGAAGAACAAGAGGTGGTCTCTGAAAAGCACAGCAGATGCCTCCTCTCTCAGCGAGAGCTCTCCACAGCACTGTCCACCAGGACGCTCGCATCTGCCCTCAAATCCAGGACAAAGGACACACGTTTGGGCATCTGCATCTGGCTGTCATTCAAGAAAATCGAAAATTTATCAGCCCACGCGCGCTAGTTACCCTTTAACCTCACTCTTAGACCCGTTTCACATCACACACATAAGCAGAACGAAAGAGGACGACGGTGTATCAGCTGCTCTGATTTCTGGGTTACTACATTGAGTATTTCTTTTAATACAAATGATAAAAATAAAGAGTGGGCCAATTGATAATCATTACAAAACTGAACATCATTTTATATCCAAAGGTCATTAATCTACCCAGATCATAACTTCAGCTTCAACTGTCTAGAATGAGTCAGATTCACTGAATAGAAAGTACTTTTTGTGTGCGATTTGATCTTAGGGATTTGCGATGCCTTTGCTATGGTTTTGAGTAGGTTCTAGATTGTTGCTAGGTGTATGTTTTCATTGGTCATGCATCTCCTTGCAATGAGGTGCAAGTTTCTGCCTGAGACTTTTGTGTTTGGAATGACTTATAGTCCCTCTGTGGTGAAAATCAAGTTTTTTTTTTATGTTGTTCACATGTCTATGTGGTTCGAGACAAACCATGTGCAAATGCACATGTCAAAACCATTGCTGAGTAATTTCTCTTTAAAACTGCAGTGAAAAAAAGAAATCGGTTTGAAATCGCTGGTGTTTCTCTTACGTCACAAACTACCTTGTAACCAATCACGTCAACATGCTGGCGGGCTTTAGCATATCATTAACTATGACTGCTTTGAAGCAGGGGAGTCTCAAGAGAAGATTGGGTTATTTTTCTGCTGATATGAAAAATCATGTAGATTTAGCAATATAGCGGGTGTATGATGTATATTACGATGTTATGATGAACTATGTGCCGTTCTCCACTGAAGTTCTGAGTTGTTCAAAGCGTTTGTAAGGAAGCTGATTTTCAGAATGCAGCTGACTCTGAGATGGCGAACGGGAACATGGTTTGTGTAACATTAGCAACACACTGACTGTTTCTCAATATGCATTCTTAAGCGATCTTGCGTCCTTGTGTTCTTGCTCTACGTCATCATCAACCGAAGTTCAATTCCAATACTCGAGAACGCTAGAACAGAGGACGCATGAAAGTACCCGGATGTGTTCTTGATATCGAGGATGCATCGAATGCAGACTTGAGAGAATCGTTCTCGTTCTCACTTATGAGATTCCCGCTACAAGCTCGCAAATACGTGACGGCTTGTGAGAGTAAACATTTGTCCATTAGTTTTGCTTACTTTTAATAAAGTGATAACCTGAAGAAAGCCTGTAATATTTTTATTGGCATATAAAAAAGAATCTTAACATTGACAAAGCATGTAACACAAAGGCTACTCATTTTCATAAATACATGCGGTAAAATAAACAGATATAAAATTATATGAAAACAATGTCTATAATATTTTGATAGAAGTCTTTTAATAGGTTATTACATTTGTTTGTGATGTTATATTGTATTTATTGTGCATTAGCCGCTACTTCTAATATGTTGGGATGGTCAGTTGAGCAACAAGATCGCAGCACATCTCAATTCCGTTCTCTGTGTTCTTGGAATTGAGAAACAGCCATTATTAGCTGTTTGATAACGTAGTCAAGCAGAAGGCTATCATATCAATTACTGTTATGTGTCTGATGTTGTAAAAAGCGATACCAGCACTGTGCAGCGTTAACCTCAGTAAGTTGACCGAGTGGATCTCTGAGCTTGTGCGAGTGAGTGAAGGCGGGGCTAATTAGCATATTCATAGATCTGCGTATACTGAATGAAGCAAGGGTGTAGAGTTACATTCAAGCTATTTTAAGGCATGAAGAAAAATTTTCACAGCAAAAAAAAAAAAAGTAAATATGTAATTTTAGTCAAAGATCAAAGATGAGTTTTAAAGGATAAAATTATTGACTATTGACTATATTGACTACATTTACAAGGAATAACTGTTCATATATTAAAGGTAGAGCCCGACCGATATGGATTTTTGGGGGCCGATGCCGATGCCGATATTAACTCGAAAAGAGCCGATTTATAAGCCGATATTTTGATTTTGAAAATAAACTGGATATTAGACCCATTTCCTATAAACTACACTTACACAACATTCAATAACAAAATATCTGTCTGTTCTATGTATGTGGGCTGTATAAACCATTTTCCAGAAGGGATTATGTTAAAAAAAGCCTTAGATTACAGTCTCAATGACTAAACAATTGCACATCAAAAGTATATATTTTTTAATGATCAAAAAACAGTCTGGTTTTAAACATTTAACAGTTTTACTTACTTCCAGTTGAAGCTGGTTTTAACAGTCTGTGTGTGTACTGTAAATAAATTATAATACTAAAGTTAAAGTAAAAGAGCTATACCAAACAAATTCAATATTCCACAAAACCATGTCAATGAATTGAAAATAAAATTAAAATAAGTTAAATGGGAAACACTGCAGATATATTTAGAATAAGTTAAACCCTAACGTTATAGTTTGACCTCTTATTAACGTTCGCGCTCTTCCACTGATAAACATGGTATTAGCTTTGTGGGTAATCTAATATAGCAATGCATTAGCGGCTGTAAGTGATGTTACAGAATATTTAGAAGTGATAATGATAGGACCGTTAGCTAGAACTACCACACCGTTTTTATATACAGTGTATGAACTAAATCTACAATCATTTCACATGACGAACGACAGACTCACCGTCAAAAGAGTACATCTCCGTGGCACTTGGGTAAAGTTGGTTTTATATTCACACATTTGGACTTCTGATAAATTCAGACTTTCCAATAAATGTGCAATAAATTAATGTTTGCGAATTTTAAGCAGCGACATGATATTGACAACCAACGATTGTCAACTTACAACATTTTTCACAGTCGATCAAAATAGGCAAGTGTTGTTTTAATGGCATATTTACTTGTGAATGTCCACTGAATGTCCAATGTAGTGTGATTAACAAGGCTATTGAATACTGATGTCCGAATGTGCGAATATAAAACCAACTTTACCCAAGTCTCCGTGGCTCGGCTGATAGTTTTCTTCTGTAGTGGATTTCTGGCGCTGTTGTCAACTGGGGAGTTGCAGAGCTCCCTCTGGTGGGCAAACTATGCAACACTCATAACATGAGTGAAGCATGAGACTCTGTTTCTCATGTTTCATCGGCCGTTATAAATGCCGATGCCGATTTAAATGCAATTAGCTCATATCGGCCGATAATATCGGCCGGCCGATATATCGGTCGGGCTCTAATTAAAGGTGCCCTAGAACCTTTTTTTAAAAGATGTAATATAAGTCTAAGGTGTCCCCTGAATGTGTCTGTGAAGTTTCAGCTCAAAATACCCCATAGATTTTTTTAATTCATTTTTTTAACTGCCTAATTTGGGGCATAATTAGAAATAAGACGATTCAGGGTGTGTGGCCCTTTAAATCTGGTGCTCCACGCCCCAAGAGCTCGTGCTTGCCTTAAACAACATAAAAAAAAAAAGTTCAAACAGCTAATATAACCCTCAAAATGGATCTTTACAAAGTGTTCGTCATGCAGCATGTCTAATCGCGTAAGTACAGTGTTTATTTTGATGTTTACATTTGATTTTGAATGAGTTTGAGGCTATGCTCCGTGGCTAAAGCTAACATTACACACTGTTGGAGAGATTTATAAAGAATGAAGTTGTGTTTATGAATTATACAGACTGAAAGTCTTTAAAAATGAAAATAGCGACGGCTCTCTTGTCTCCGTGAATACAGTAAGAAACGATGGTAACTTTAACCACATTTAACAGTACATTAGCAACATGCTAACGAAACATTTAGAAAGACAATTTACAGATATCACTAAAAATATCATGATATCATGGATCATGTCAGTTATTATTGCTCCATCTGCCATTTTTTGCTATTGTCCTTGCTTGCTTACCTAGTCTGATGATTCAGCTGTGCACAGATCCAGACGTTAATACTGGCTGCCCTTGTCTAATGCCTTTCATAATGTTGGGAACATGGGCTGGCATATGCAAATATTGGGGGCGTACATATTAATGATCCCGACTGTTACGTAACAGTTGGTGTTATGTTGAGATTCGCCTGTTCTTCAGAGGTCTTTTAAACAAATTAGATTTATATAAGAAGGAGGAAACAACGGTGTTTGAGACTCACTGTCATTTCCATGTACTGAACTCTTGTTATTTAACTATGCCGAAGTAAATTCAATTTTTTAATCTAGGGCACCTTTAAAAGTCATGCAGTGTATTCCAGCCTTTGTCAAAAGAACCCATTTTTGGAGCCTGCAGAATTTTGTCTGTTTTATTGTCCACTAGATAAAAATATGATTGCTTTGAATAACACACCTCAATGTGTCAGTTCAAAACTATAACTCCAAGTGTGATCAATAATAGTAATGAGATTAATATGATATGCACATATTCCAAAGCGTTCTCTGCATGGTACCCAATAAACCATTTAAACTAAAATGGAAAACTTTTTATGCATTTTGGCCATTCGTTTACATGACAATGTCGTTTTGGTGGCCTGAAAATGCACATTTTTGAAAATGGGTTTCGAAGTGCACGTTTTTGAAAACGATACCTTTATCATCTCTGTGTAAACTGCAAAAAGTGAATCTGTGAAAACGGTGACGTGATGCACATGCGTATTACGCGTTTAGTCTATCCACCTTATTTTTCAATGCGGAAATAAGGTGTTTTCTGTGAATGTGCAAGACTTCAGATTTATTTGCTGCTATAAGGGAAATAACAAGAATATCAAAGTGCAGTAAACTATAAAAATAATGTGGATAGGCATGCGTGAGCCGAGTGCTCTGTAAAATAATGCATATGTGCACAGGTGCATAGTCTTTATTACACAGTGACATCGCCAACTACTTGTCTGGCATGCGTATTCAGCGTTTTTAGTCATTTGCGCGGATCCATTTGAACAGGGATAGTTGTACAAAGAAAAAACGTTGCTGTTTTTAGTACATCGTTGTCATGTAAACATACAAAACAAACAAAAAAAGGGTACAAAAGCTGGCACTGGCACCTTTAAAAAGGCACTAATATTTACAATTTTGCTACTAAAATGCACCTCTAAGGAACTAATATGCAACCTTTAGGGGTAAATAAGGTACAAAGGTGTACCTTTTGAACCTTATTTTTCTGAGAGTGTATGACAGTATTTGTGAAACTTGCGTGGAATTAGCATCTGATACATCTCTCTACCACATTATTGTTTTACGAAGAAAGAACTATGCAAAGATGGTCAAACTGAAGCAAACTAAAATCCTGAACAGATCCAGCCTAATTTGAAAAAACAACATTGGCGTTTTCATGTGATTTTCTAAGAGAGCTTGTGACATGAATAACCAGACAGCAGCATGTGGCTTCCTCAATCTACAGGGAGCAAAGCGGAGCTAGACAGCACACGGCTTCCAGCAACATGGCTAATGGCTTAAGGAACCCCGCCGTTAGCTTAATTGAAGCAATCTTTCCAAAATCAGGGATGGAAAGAGATAGAGCGTGACAGAGGGTGGGAGGATGAGGCTGTAAACCCTCAGCTGGCATGAGTGGCCTCTTGAGATTAGGTGAGAAGAGAAGCAGAGAGGTTTGGAAGGATGGGAAGTGTGCAGAGGAGAGAAGCAGTGGGAATCTCCCCTGTGGTCACTGCAAGTCAGTTAACAGGCCAGACACCTGGGAACCACATAAATGATTAATATGAGCAGAGTCACTCGCAGGACAAGCTCCGCTGGGCAACAGACACAGAGATGCTCTGTTCTCCCCGGAATCAATCGCGAGAGCCCGATCCAGACAGCCTGATAAAGAACGCCATCGCAGTGCAGATTCTCCGCTTATCTATCGGAGCTTTGATTAGGGCTGACACTGAATTAACAGACCATTATTCAGGGCTCTACTCCGTTAAAAGACTTCCTTGGCATTGACCTTGAACAATGTCTTCTAGCCAAGGGCATAAAAAAAAAAAATCTGACAATTAACACTGTCAATATGGGGAAAAAATGACTAAAATGAAATGTATAACACAAATAAAAAGAACTGAAATGGGCATTTCTCTGACAGTAGTCTAAACAGCCAACGGTTCATTGGAGGGAGAAGTTTAATATTCAGTGCACAGCTCTCTGTGAGGTCGGAGACAGAGAGCGGACGCTCCCACACTCGCTTCAGCCGCCGGTCATCCCACGATCCCCCTCCTCTCCTCCCGTCCCCGACCGAGACCGCAGTGAAAGACAGAGAGGAAGTGGATTCTTGGATGTGCTCTGCATGGAAACGACCGGATGCCTTAACGAGGGAGGCGGCCTGTCAGGTTTCTAATTCCTCACTCCTCCTCAGTCGAACGGACGTGAGCCATTTGGTTTAGCCTTTAAGTTGAACGCTCCAAGGAACATTAACCTGAATGACGGCCTCCAAAGCAGTTCTGCAAACAGAGTACTGGGGGCAAGTACATTTTATGTATGAAGGAAGGAAGGAAGGATGGAAAAAACATGGAAAGAAGGAAAATAAAATAATGGAACACAAATGGAAAAGGAGGAAGTGAAGTGAGAAAGGAAAGGAAACAGGATGTACAGAAGAAAAATAACTGAAGAAAGGAAAAGGAAGCATTAAGAGGAAGGAAGGAAGGAAGGAAGGAAGGAAGGAAGGAAGGAAGGAAAAATAATGGACACAAAAATGGAAAAGGAGGAAAGGAAGTGAGAAACAGGATGCAAGGGAAAAAAATAATTAAATTAAGTAAGGAAAAGGAAACTGAGAGGAAGAAAGGAAAAGATTAGAGGAAGGAAGGAAGGAAGGAAGGAAGGAAGGAAGGAAGGAAGGAAGGAAGGAAGGAAGGAAGGAAGGAAGGAAGGAAGGAAGGAAGGAAGGAAGGAAGGAAGGATAGAAAAAACATGGAAAGAAGGAAAATAAAATAATGGACACCAAAATGAAAAGGAGGAAATGAAGTGAGAAAGGAAAGGAAACAGGATGTAAGGAAAAAAATAATTAACTGAAATAAGGAAAAGGAAGGAAGGAAGGAAGGAAGGAAGGAAGGAAGGAAGGAAGGAAGGAAGGATAGAAAAAACATGGAAAGAAGGAAAAGAAAATAATGGACACCAAAATGAAAAGGAGGAAATCAAGTGAGAAAGAAAAGGAAACAGGATGTAAGGAAAAAAAAATTAACTGAAATAAGGAAAAGGAAGGAAGGAAGGCAGGAAGGCAGGAAGGAAGGAAGGAGAACAAAACATGGAAAGAAGGAAGGAAATGAAAATAATGGACACAAAAATGGAAAATGAGGAAAGGAAGTGAGAAAGGAAAGGAAACAGGATGTAAGGAAAAAAATTAATTAAGTAAGGAAAAGGAAACAGAGGAAGAAAGGAAAAGTAAGGAAAAGAAATAAAAATAATGAAACAGAGGAAGAAAGGAAAAGATTAGAGGAAGGAAGGAAGAAGGAAGGAAGGAAGGAAGGAAGGAAGGAAGGAAGGAAATAAAAATAATGGACACAAAAATGGAAAAGGAGGAAAGGAAGTGAGAAACAGGATGCAAGGGAAAAAAATAATTAAATTAAGTAAGGAAAAGGAAACTGAGAGGAAGAAAGGAAAAGATTAGAGGAAGGAAGGAAGGAAGGAAGGAAGGAAGGAAGGAAGGAAGGAAGGAAGGAAGGAAGGAAGGAAGGAAGGATAGAAAAAACATGGAAAGAAGGAAAATAAAATAATGGACACCAAAATGAAAAGGAGGAAATGAAGTGAGAAAGGAAAGGAAACAGGATGTAAGGAAAAAAATAATTAACTGAAATAAGGAAAAGGAAGGAAGGAAGGAAGGAAGGATAGAAAAAACATGGAAAGAAGGAAAAGAAAATAATGGACACCAAAATGAAAAGGAGGAAATCAAGTGAGAAAGAAAAGGAAACAGGATGTAAGGAAAAAAAAAATTAACTGAAATAAGGAAAAGGAAGGAAGGAAGGCAGGAAGGCAGGAAGGAAGGAAGGAGAACAAAACATGGAAAGAAGGAAGGAAATGAAAATAATGGACACAAAAATGGAAAATGAGGAAAGGAAGTGAGAAAGGAAAGGAAACAGGATGTAAGGAAAAAAATTAATTAAGTAAGGAAAAGGAAACAGAGGAAGAAAGGAAAAGATTAGAGGAAGGAAGGAAAGAAGGAAGGAAGAAGGAAGGAAGGAAATACATAGAAAGTAGGAAGGAAATAAAAATAATGAACACAAAAATGGAAGAGGAGGAAATTAAGTGAGAAAGGAAAGGAAACAGGATGTAAGGAAGAAAAATAATTAACTGAAATAAGGAAAATTAAGCATTAGAAGGAAGGAAGGAAGGAAGGAAGGAAGGAAGGAAGGAAGGAAGGAAGGAAGGAAGGAAGGAAGGAAGGAAGGAAGGAAGGAAGGAAGGAAAGAAGGAAGGAAATAAAAATAATGGACACAAAAATGGAAAAGGAGGAAAGGAAGTGAGAAACAGGATGCAAGGGAAAAAAATAATTAAATTAAGTAAGGAAAAGGAAACAGGAAGAAAGGAAAAGATTAGAGGAAGGAAGGAAGGAAGGAAGGAAGGAAGGAAGGAAGGAAGGAAGGAAGGAAGGAAGGAAGGAAGGAAGGAAGGAAGGAAATACATAGAAAGTAGAAAGGAAATGAAAATAATGGACACAAAAATGGAAAAGGAGGAAAGGAAGTGAGAAAGGAAAGGAAACAGGATGTAAGGAAGAAAAATAATTAACTGAAGAAAGAAAAAGGAAGCATTGAGAGGAAGAAAGGAAAAGATTAGAGGAAGGCAGGAAGGAAAAATGGAAAAGGAAGAGGAAGTTAAGAAGGAAAGACAAAAATTAAAGAAAGAGGGAAGAAATTCTTCAAATTATTTCAGAGTGAACTCTTTCTTCCTCAGTTCCCATGTGCTCGTATGCAGCTATAACATGAGCAGGACAAGCGGGAGAGTGCGTTACAGTCTGATGCTGCGGTTCCTTTTAATGTACACACAGTGACTCAACTGTGTAAACAGCTGAGGCTACAAAGGCAGTGTGGTGTTTGCTAATGTATGTGCTCACTGCTCCCTATGAAGACTACCACAATACACAAATCACAGTGATGTTCAAAGTCCAAAAACTGCTTACTACTCAAACATTTGCCATGCAATTTCAAACAACCCCCGACTCTTGATGTCTATATGCTTCTTATGATGCTTCAGCTCAAGATTTTCCTCACACATTAAGCCAGTTTCTGAGTCAGAGCTGGTTTAGATTGCAACAGTAACTGTAAAACAAGCATATCATTTTACAGTTTCACGCATTAAGACTCAATTTCACATGCAGCAAATGGATGCTAATCAAACGTCTTTCTTCTGAAATACGGCTCATTTCCTCGATGCGAGCCAGATTGCAACTGTTGGCACGTTGAGAAAACACCTCCTTGAATATCCAGCACGTGATGCTGGGAGCAAAAACAAAAGACGGCGCACAGCTGGCAAAACAGTGTAACTGCACCGGGAGCCAAAAGCAACAGCAAGATCAACAACGGCCCAATCTAGTAGCAGACTCCTGCAGAGCAGAGCAAATGGAGAAGATCCCTGCTTTAAATGGATTTCAGAGAGGTTTAGAGAAGAACGGCTGCTAATGTTCACAAGAGAAATATGAATAGTGCTGAATATGAGTGGTGACAAGTCACATATCTAGTACTCTTGTTTAGCTAGCAAGAGCTTTAATTAAAATGGCATACAGTCTGGTCCACATTGCAGCTTGTACTTGCCAAGAAATGCTTACTTGGAAAGGAAAAGACCACATGACCAACATGTAAAGTGATCATCCACAGTCTGTTTTGTTTTAATCT
This sequence comes from Megalobrama amblycephala, assembly GCF_018812025.1. NCBI lineage: Eukaryota > Metazoa > Chordata > Actinopteri > Cypriniformes > Xenocyprididae > Megalobrama > Megalobrama amblycephala. Next base: position 31,520,006 of record NC_063067.1, read on the forward strand.
TCAATTTAAGTGTTGGTTTATCTGAAATTTCTCTAGGATTTTATTAGAATAATAGACTGGTGTGGGAAAAATATATAAGAAAAAAATGGTGTAACAGCTGTGCTACACTATAACTTGTAATATTAAGCACAAAATATAGTTCTGCTTGTGGATATCTAGTTAAATTGTTCCTCAAACCACACTTTGAATGTGTTAAAAGCCACTAACCCTGCAAACTTTGGAAAATTCAATGATTATTTCATTTTCAAAAGTGCTTGTATCAGTCAGGTCCTGTAGTCGATCAAATCACAAGTAGACCAGGGAGACACAATCCTGTTTACACCTGGTGTTTTAATCCGTCTCTTTTGTCCACTTTTAACCATTTCAGTCCTGATGGCTTTGAGGGGAATGTCTATGTGTGGGTAAATGTATGGGCCTTTTCAGATCTTTCGATGTAATGGATGAAATAAGCTTATACAATTTACATATGTATGCACCGAAGACGACGGAAAAACACACAGAGAGCATCAGCTTTTGTTTCTGCTCTGACAGCCGCGAGACCAGCTGAACGCTGTGAGTGTGTGTTAGAAATCAGGAATGGTGGAGAACATTGTGCTTGGTACATTTTTCATCTTCAAACCAAAGCCGACAAAGTTTAAATCCTGTCTGGCTAGCGCACTTCACATAATGTTTACACGTTACGTCAGTAAACTGAGAGTAGGCTGTCTTTTGTGGCTGTTTCAATGCATCTGACCACATGAGCTTTTACACTACGAAAGCAATCCAGTCTAACTACCTCTGGAAGTGGTCGAACATGGACAATCTCAGAACGTTTTAGACCTTGATCACACACCTTGTTGTGATCAGATTGATGAAAACATGCCGTTCAAAATTATGGAATCAGTACGATTTTTTTTCAATGTTTGCGAAAGAAGTCTTTTCATCAAGGCTGCGTTTATTTGATCAAAATAGAGTAAAAAGAGTAATATTGGGAAATATTATTACAGTTTAAAGAAAATTCTATTACAATATATGTTAAAATTTAGTTTTGATTTGATGTTCAAGAAACATTGTTGAAAACAATTGTGCTGCTTAATATTTTTGTGTTTTTTTTTTCAGGATTCTTTGATCAATAGAAAGTTTGAAGAGCAGCATTTATTTGAAATGGAAATCTTTTGTAACATTATAAATGTCTTTTTTAATCAATTTAATTCATTCTTGCTGAGTAAAAGTATTAATTTCTTTCAAAAACAATCTTACTGACCCCAAACGTTTGGATGGTAGTGTATAAATATCATGCACTAAACAGAGCAGCCCATTATCTCCTAAACACATCTTTGTTCCCTCACAGACTAAAACTCGTGTCCACCCTGACTTTTGAAAAATGCATAAAGCCAGTGAAAATCACATTGCAGCTTGCCGTTTTAAATAAAACTATGCTACAAATAAACCTACCTGTGCCTACTCTCATCTAGCTCACTGTATGTCCCTGGAGGGATAGTTGAACAGTGTAAGTGCTGCTTTAGCTCTTACAGAAGTATTGTGGTTTAAGAGAGAACGCTAGACTATAAATCCAGCTGACAAGTATGAAAGCATGAAGAGAAAAATGATGAAGTGATGTGGGGATATCAACATTTTTCAACACCACAGACTTTTGTCAAGCAATAAACTGGGCGACGGCCAATTAAAGAATTTCACCATGAGAGAGATGACCTTATATACGATGTAACATGCCAAAACTTTGAAAGGATAGTTCACATAAAAATGAAAATGTATGATTTTCTTTCTTAAGTGGGGCACAAAAAGTAAAAAATTGGTCTCTTTAATGCTGCTTCCAAATGCTCTTGTTCGTGTTTGTTTGAGCACTTTCTGAGCGTCAAAGGTTTCTATTTACAGCATATTTTAACTAGCGTCGAGCGTTGTAGCCAATCACAATCATATCTGTTGAGCATGTGAACTGCAATGGCCTATCAGAGGTGCTAGTCAGTAAGTTAGTCAGAATCCACTTAAAGGGTTAGTTCACCCAAAAATGAAAATAATGTAATTTATTACTCACCCTCATGTTGTTCCACACCCGTAAGACCTTCATTAATCTTCAGAACACAAATTAAGATATTTTTGTTGAAATCCGATGGTTCAGCGAGGCCTGCATAGCCAGCAATGACACTTCCGCTCTCAAGATTCATTAATGTACTAAAAACATATTTAAATCAGTTCATGTGAGTACAGTGGTTCAATATTAATATTATAAAGTGACGAGAATATTTAAAAAACAAAATAACGACTTATCTAGTGATGACCGATTTCAAAACACTGCTTCATGAAGCTTCAGAGCGTTATGAATCTTTTGTGTCGAATCATGATTCGGATCGTGTGTCAAACCGCCAAACTGCTGAAATCACGTGACTTTGGCGCTCCGAACCGCTGATTCAACACGCTGATTCATTATGCTCCGAAGCAGTGTTTTGAAATCGGCCATCACTATATAAGACGTTATTTTGTTTTTTTGGCGCACCAAAAATATTCTCGTGTCTTTATAATATTAATATTGAACCACTGAACTCACATGAACTGATTTAAATATGTTTTTAGTACATTAATGGATCTTGAGAGAGGAAATGTCATTGCTGGCTATGCAGGTCTCACTGATCCATCGGATTTCAACTAAAATATCTTAATTTGTGTTCTGAAGATTAACGAAGGTCTTACGGGTGTGGAACGACATGAGGGTGAGTAATTAATGACATTATTTTCATTTTTGGGTGAACTAACCCTTTAACACCGCTGAACACTCACAAGGTTTTGTTTTGTTCATGATTGCGAATCCTTAAAGTACAAACACAATGTAAATAAGAGATTCATTGTACAATTAAGGCAGCTTTTTTATAACGAGAGTTTTCACGACAGTGCAGAATTCACTGAGCTTGCGCTTTAAAGACTGACAGCCTTAGTGACTATAAAATCACTCTTGCTTTCTGTTTATTAACCATTCACAATCTGAATACAAGTTTAGTACAACCTTTATTAACCCTCCGGGGCCGTGTGGAGTACGTTTATGATGGATGGATGTGGATAGAGACACTTTCTTCAGCTCATACTCGTTTGGTAGCGCATTACTGCCATTATAAAGCTCGGATGCGTCAGGATATTTATTAATATTTCTCCAATTGTGTTCATCAGAAAGAAGAAAGTCATATACACCTACTGTAGGATGGCTTGAGGGTGAGTAAAGCTTGAGCTAATTTTCATTTCAAAGTGAACTAATTCTTTAATTCAACAGTTATGCTCTGGGCTGAAAACTGGTAACGAGAACCACAAAATTTTACTGGTATTGGTACAACCCTACATACAGTACAAGTTGGTAATGAACTATCCCATTAACACAGAAGATAAAATAAATGAGCTGCATGGTTGTTTTTACATTTTCACCACATGAGGACCCTGATGCTGTAATGACCGCATTCAAGCATACTGGAAACAGAGCTAAAAATAAATGGATAAGATTCATAGCAGTTTTCCAACAACCCTCCCGAAGGCCTGTTTGTTCCTTCAGAGCCTCGGTGTGTAATGTTTAACAAGCTCTGGCTGGGACACTGTGGTCTTTTTCCATCATTGGGTCTCACTACAGTGAAATAAAGAGAGATTTGTGATGTTCGAGAGTTTACCTTGGGCTGACGTGAATGGTCCTTCTGAGGAGGGGGTCCACCCATCACTAATGCAGCGACAAACGGCTGTACTAGCACCTTAGCCAAGCACTCTGCCATTAGCTTATGCACTTAACACAGGCAATTATGCATGCCTTTAAACAGCGTTTTTTGTGCTTGAACACCTGACAGTGAAAAATGCTGTGTACGTGCTTCAGTTTATGACATATGGACTTACAATGAAGTCCATTAAGACTTCCTGTGGCTGTCACTCTATGAAGTATATGTGGAAAAATATGGTCAGTATTGCTTCAGTAATACACCAACTAGTGCCTTCATTCTAAATGATGTATTTCTCTGTCCCAGTTGATTGTATGTTGAAAATAGTAAGTCAAAGGTTGTCAGTGTCACACACTATTCCCAGGGGATTTTTAAACTCTGCTTTTGTGGAGGGATTTTATTAGCTAATATCAGCCACACGCCCACATGGATAAGGAGTTTGTGACTGTTCCCTTTTGACTTTTTCCAATCGTATCAAACTGGCACGGAAAACAACGAAAATTTTGAACAGTAATGTATAAACAGAAGTACTTAAATATCATTAAATTCCAGAAGAAAGAGGTCGTCCAATCATAACGCTACACTTCCTCGGCCATGCAAGCATGTAGGTCATGACTGCATATATTTAATGTGTGCATTCTTTAAAAAATATACTGATTTGTCTATGCAACAAGACATGAGAACGTGAATATCCTGAAAGATGAAGCTAAACAGATGTCAGCGATCATCAAGAATCTGTCTCTGTATGGTTTCAAAGTCTAGCGATGCTATAAGTCTCCGATTAGGCTGACATACTTTTTAAACATATTAAAAGAAAATCAACAAGGAGAAGACAGTTTTACTGAAACGTAGTAGTACCATATAAACAGTGTAGAGATATCCCTGCATGCAACAGTGCTGGCCAAGAAGTGTCTGAAGATAACATGCTCCTCAGTGGTCATAACATGGCTTGCAGCGATTTCCTCTTTACTGACCAAAGCTGGAACAAACAACATCCCGAATCCTCAGCCAACTTCTCCACTTAATTACAAGGCTCAGCAGTTAGGCCATGAAAATCTCTCTCCCTCCTCTTTTTTTCCCCCCTTCCACCATCTTTATTTTTCCCTCTTCCACCATAACACTAAACTCAGTGAGTGGATCTTTCATAGCAGGGTTCACATCTCATGGTCCATGGAGCAAAACCCAGCCAGTAAACACAGTAATTTAAAGCCACTCTCCTGGTTCAGAGTAATCATCAGTATTGCAGAGGAGGCCTCAGCCTGGATAACTCCAAATCTGTGTAGGAGGACGACAACAACTCTTTGCATCCACATAATAACGTTCAGCAAGCCTACATGAAGTTCTGGTAGCAACACACTGGGTTGATTATGGATTAATGACATCTCTCTCTATTCTGTCTAAACAAATAGACCAATTTGGAGCAGACGTCACAGTTACGTCACTTGCGGCTGCGCGCACATAGTGATGGCAGAAAAATGGGCAAAATCCACAGAATAAGAGAAAAATGTTTTGTTGTCAGAATTGGAATGCAAAAAATTTAGTCTTCATTTTTATAGAATAGCTGAAGACGCTTTGAAGCTAAACGGAGCCGTTTATGTTGCAAGTCACAGACTGGACGGATGAAACCTGCAATGATTGGTCTCCTATTAAAGCAGGAATTTGATGTAAACTACATAATATTCACATATGCAGTACATAGGAGACATATAGCAGTTATGGCATGAAATAATATTTAAACCTATAACATTTTACATAGATAACTTTTAAACATAGTCTATAACATTTTTATTTTACAAATTGTTTTTTTTGCATTTGCATGTTTAAATGCAATCTCCCAGTTCGGACTTTATAACTTGCAAATTGTGAGTTTATATCACAATTCAGATGGGGAAAAATGTCAGAATTGCGGGATATAAACTTGCTAGGGCTGTCAAACAATTAATCGCGATTAAAATAAAAGTTTGAGTTTGCCCAATATATGTGTGAGTACTGTGTGTAATTATTATGTACAGTACAGTCCAAAAGTTTGGAACCACTAAGATTTTTCATGTTTTTAAAAGAAGTTTCGTCTGCTCACCAAGGCTACATTTATTTAATTAAAAATACAGTAAAAAACAGTAATATTGTGAAATATTATTACAATTTAAAATAACTGTGTACTATTTAAATATATTTGACAAAGTAATTTATTCTCGTGTTGGCAAAGCTGAATTTTCAGCATCGTTACTCCAGTCTTCAGTGTCACATGATCCTTCAGAAATCATTCTAATATGCTGATTTGCTGCTCAATAAACATTTATGATTATTTTCAATGTTGAAAACAGTTGTGTACTTTTTTTTTCAGGATTCCTTGATGAATAGAAAGTTCAAAAGAACAGCATTTATCTGAAATACAAAGCTTCTGTAGCATTATACACTACCGTTCAAAGGTTTGGGGTCAGTAAGAATTTTTATTTTTATTTTTTTGAAAAGAAATGAAAGAAATGAATACTTTTATTCAGCAAGGATGCATTAAATCAATCAAAAGTGGCAGTAAAGACATTTATAATGTTACAAAAGATTAGATTTCAGATAAACACTGTTCTTTTGAACTTTCTATTCATCAAATAATCCTGAAAAAAAATATTGTACACAAATATTTTGTACAATTGTACACATTAAATGTTTCTTGAGCAGCAGATCAGCATATTAGAATGATTTCTGAAGGATCATGTGACACTGAAGACTGGAGTAATGATGCTGAAAATTCAGCTTTGCATCACAGGAATAAATTACTTTGTGAAATATATTCAAATAGAAAACAGTTATTTTAAATTGTAATAATATTTCACAATGTTACTGTTTTTTACTGTATTTTTAATTAAATAAATGTAGCCTTGGTGAGCAGACGAAACTTCTTTTAAAAACATTAAAAATCTTAGTGGTTCCAAACTTTTGGACTGTACTGTATATATATATATACACACAAATTAATGTATATAGTTAAGAGAAATAAATTATTTATGAACAAAATATTTTTATTTATATATAATATAAATTATATAAAAACATAAATAAATACATATACTTGTAAATATTTCTCAAATATATACATGAATGTGTTTGTATTTATATATACATAATAATTACACACAGTACTCACACATATATTAGGCAAACTCAAACTTTTATTTTGTATGCGATTAATCGCGATTAATCGTTTGACAGCCCTAAAACTTGCAATTCTGATGGAAAAAAAGACAGAATAACGAGTACATCTCACAATTCTGTTTTTCCTTCTAAGAAATGTGAGATATAAACTCAGATTTGCCGGGGAAAAAGTCAGAATTGTGAGATATAAACTACTCTTTTGTACCGTGGCTTCCATAGACTGCTACTGCAGAACAGTAGTTTTCTGCCACCACGCAGGCTCCGCCCACAAAAACATCATTGCTGTTTGCAAACACAAAATAGGTCTATAAAATAAAAACTCAAATCTGGGACTGTAAACAGTTTGGGGAAAGTTACTTTTAAAAGTAATGCATTACATTATTGCAGTACTCCCTGAAAAAAGTTACTTTTTATGCAAAGTAATGTATTAGGTTACTTGTATGTTACTCTTACACCTTACTCCTGTCCGCATACTTCTGAGTCAATGCAAGTTTAATTCTTATCACTGTTATAATATCAAAGGTGAAAACTGGTAGAATGGTAAGTTATTGAACTAATATTCATTTTCATGGTATCAAACATGCAAAAAAATGAAGAAGAAAAAAATAATAATTTAACAGGATGCAATAAAAAGAGTGTAAATGATTTGATCATTATTAAACACTCGATAGGCAATTTCACTTCCACTTTTAGAACATTTTCATTTTTATTGAAAATAAATGCCTTTCTTATGTGATGGGAAAAGGAAGAATAGCGAGTTCGGCAGAAGGCGGATTCAAACCCAGTCAATCGCATCACAAGTTAGTTTTCCGAACCCATCACACTACTACCTATACCACTGCAGTCACAAGAACATACATCACTTTTAACCTGGTCTGACATTGGGAGGCGGAGCTACTGTAAATTTGCACTTAGTAATAGACACTCCGAATAATCTTATTTTCCGTTTTGCATTAAGATCATTTTTATTTCCACACTGGCAGATATTGATAATTTTACTTAAGTAAAATGCACTTAATTTAGATCCCCCCAGAAAACAAACATTTTCCTATATGCAAAATCCATCTTGATTTAAGAATTTTTAGATATTTGTACTTGAAATAGTACAAAACATACTCAGTACGAATAGCATTTTTGCAGCGTGAATGAATGAATGAACTATTTAAACATCACTTGCACTTTAAAAAAGGGGAGGAGCCCGAAGGAAACTCTGGGTTAACTGAAGAAAACCTGCTCCCGACCAGGTTAGGTTCACCATGGTAACTGACTCTGAGTATAAGTTACCTCTCTTTCAGAAACAGGCTTGACTTACCCTGCTTTCTCGGGATTGACATACCTCCCATTCTGAAACGGAAAACCCAGAGTTTCCCTCATTTCAGGGTTAACTTACTCAGAGTTTTCACTTAACCTCCTTTCTGAAACGGGCCCCTGATTTCTCTCAACATGGGGACAGGAGAGGCATCAGTCAATAAATGGGAAAACAAAGTATCTTGCATTACTTGTCTAAAAAACTAATTTTGATATTTTATTGTAAATTTACAAGTAATGTAATACTTTACTAGTTACTTGAAAAAAGTAACCTGATTACGTTACTCTGATAACTTGCGTTACCCCAACACTGGCTGCAACTATTATTTTGATAATCGATTAATCTGGCAATAAAAACAAAGGGTGCTCCAATCAATTCGGGCAGTTCGGTGGCCTCTACAAAGCCGTTCAGAAGAAATCAATCAGATGACGCAAAACTCGCAAGATAATTTTTCTATGCGCAGCTAAAATTGCTTCACTACATTCACTGCCCTGGCAGTTCTACCAGGCGTCTGTGATTTTAGTGAATTTCTTTCCTGCACTTTTGTTCCTCCCTAAAAGCCCAAACGTATTGCCAAAAATGACCAATTGCAGGATGTGCTCGATAATTATTCAAACTTTTTTCATTAATTTGATCATGTTTATCATTATTTAAGTAGTAAAAGTCCCCTAAAAACAAACTTTGTATAAAAAGGATTAGGCACCGAGAAGATAAGCAACCAGCAGTGTGTACATGGCCTTGCACTACTGTTATGGTTAGTAGGACACTGAACATAGAAGTTATATTAGATTAGAATATTTTATGAGGTTTATTTTTTTTAAAGAGATAATCACACAAACATTTTCATGAGCAGACATTCTAAAAAAAAATGTGACCGCGTCAAAATCAAATGAAAGCGTATATAGCCGTGATGACAGACCGCAGAAATTCACTCTAATTCCATCAGCAGAACACTGCTGTCACTATCCCATAATAAGGACACGCAGCAGATTCACGGAGACCATGGGAAATGGTTACAAAAACCCTTTATGCCTCTTGCCCTAAAGGCACAGGCCTGGCATAGGAATGCATCTTTTCTTCATTTTTGGAGTATGTTTAGTTTAATTTCTTGACAGGAAACCAATTAACTTTTTCACCCGTCTGTTTGGAATACAGCTAATTCTGCCACAAAATAGAAACTGTAACACCCTCAAGACAGGGAGTGAATCTTCAGCCAAGGCTGACACAAGCCAACACGATAGCAAGAAATTCATTCTTCCTCATTTCTATCTTCTTTTATCTTACTTTTACGAATATTTGAGTGTCGCGAACATACAAATGAAACAAATTATTTGTTTTACAAGCAGCCGCATTGTTCCTTTGGCTGAGACTCAGAAGGCAGAGATTAGCTTAAGAATTATTTAATGACAACAGAATCAAATCAGATATATGCTATGAGCTTTTTAAAAAGTGTTTTAGCCCTGATTTGACTTTGAACACAGCATTAGAGATAAGACAAGTGCTGGAACATCCCTTCAGCAAGAATGTCTTTGAACCAACTCCAAATCCAAGAAAACATTCCCTTCATTCAGCAGTAAATTCAGCTGTATACTTAATGAAAGTTGTTACATAAATGCAAACCTCTGCCATGAACAAGTCCAGTGTGCATTTATTTGTATAGGTGAAGCGGGTAATTTTATGTTAATGGGGATATCTCATGAAAATCTGGCTTTTTCCGTGTTTAAGTGCTATAATCTTCATAAATTTATCCACTAACCATTCAGAAACATCCAGTTTCATTCTAAAAGTTGTAACTTCTTCCTGAGTCTCTCCATCAGTGTCGACTCCGGTTTGAACAATGTAAGGCTGAACATGATCATTTTGGCTGCGTGAGATTCTCCAGCTTTGTTGTTGTTGAGCTGTTAAAGCTCCACCCTCTTCTGGAAAGGGGCGGAGCAGCAGCTCATTTGCATTTAAAGGGACACACACAAAAACGGCATGTTTGACAAGCTATAATAAATTATCTGTGGGGGATTTTGAGCTGAAACTTCATAGACATCAGAGACTTATATTACATCTTGTAAAAGGGGCATTATAGGTCCCCTTTAAATATTTTTGTAATATGTTAGAATATTAAAATATGATCGTTTATCAATTCAATTCCAAAAAGTGCAAGGGTCGATGACAAATAAAGAGCATCCATGATAAAGAAAAGAGAAGATAACATAATCTTTGTATTTAATTTTGTTTCATATGGTTTTGAAAAGCACTTGTGTTTTAAAAGTTTCATTTTAATGACTCTAAAATGACATGTAAAGTTACCATAACACACGTGAGTGTACAAATCTTACGCATTATTTTGAATAGAAGTTTTAAAATATATTTTTTAAATGGAAAACTTTTTTTTTTTTAAATTATCTATTCGTAAATATCAAGTTGTCTCTGTACATTAAACTTGAATAATAGTCTTAAGGTGATGTGAAAAATACACACTTTGCTTTTAAGAAATACACTGCAAAAAAATGCTGTTCTTAGATTTTTTGTCTTGTTTCTAGTCAAAATATCTTAACGTTCTTAAATCAAGAAGCATTTTCTTGACAAGTACAAATTATTTTGTTGTTTTCAGGAAAAATAAGTCAAAATTAAGTAAGTTTTTCCTTAAAACAAGCAAAATAATCTGCCAATGGGGTAAGCAAAATAATCTTATTTCAAACCAAAAATAAGATATATAATCTTGTTTTCAGTTTGGACTAAGATTATTTTGCTTACCCCTATTCAACTGTGCCTGTCACTATCTGTGAGCTACAGCAGTCTTCGCATGCCTTAAATGCTCTGTCCTCAGCTATTTGAAGCACAGATGTAGTGGTAGTTATAAATTGATCAGTTGATCAAGCAGAATTATTCTCAAAGCCAATGGGATTAAGGGATTATGGAGCAGGCAAAACTGGAGGGGAGGGGTGTGTTGAGTCAGTCCACCATCCCACCATCTCTCTCTCTCTCTTCCCCCCACTCTCTTCATTATCCCGATCATTTGAGATTTGGGGAAAGAAGGGGGAGATTCTGCATTGAGAGGTGTAATCCTCCTTTCTCTCTGAGGGTGTGATTGAAGTGAGAGGCAGATGCTTGGGATCGACACTTGAAAGGGGCTTGTTACCCGTGCAATGGTTTGGCCTCATTGATTTTAGCCATGGCATAGATCTTTTACAGCTTCCTGCCAAATAAGGTTAACTCAGCCAGCTTGTATTACTGTACAGCGGTGCCTGCAAGTGGAACTGAGTGCAAACTAACCACATTTAAAGCCATTATAAGCGTGAAAGACTGTGTTAAATAGCACCACTATTGCCTTACGAGTAATTCACTCATGAATGTGAAATAATGACAATTTGCACTTTTGCATGCATTTTCAGGGCTTGGGTTTACGCATGGCAAGATCAAGTGTGTGCCATTAGGCTTCCCAAACCCGATTGGATGGGCAAACGGATCATCCAACCCTGAACTGCATTGGTTGAGTCAGAGCACACACCAATTTTGAAAGTGTTTAAGGATCAATTAAATGGTTCAGGTCTATTAATTTATTCAAAAATACAATTAAAGTGCTATTCATACATGTAATGACATTACACAAGTGATCAACCAAAAAATATTGGGCTGAAAACTGTGACATCTCTGATGGCACATATTGACTGTGTCAGCGTCTATTTCGTGCACATAACATGGATAAGCTACAACAGGTAAATATGCGAAAACATCGATTTCTTGTTTTTAATGGATCTTCATTTTGATGGACCGAGTTCACTAAACAGTAACCAGTTCACTAAACATTATCTGCAGCAAAAATCGCAATACATTTTGTTCTTTATTACTTTTGATATGAAACAAAGTCTCAGCTTTCAAATTCTGTCAATTTTATAGTGAACACATACAATACAAACAGTAAATGTGGTTTTGATGCTCTTTAATGTGGCGTGACCATGCCAGTGTAGTTGCATCTATTTAAGCAGCAGCACGGATCAAGTGTACACAAACCGAACATCTCTTCCTCTTTACTACTAGCTATAGCACGAAATAAACATAAATGAACATCAGAAGGTATGTCGAAAGAAATGTCTCATTTAATATTCAATCAGTGTTTCAAGTAATACAGCTTGTAAACAATGTCATGTAACATTATACATTTACCTCAGGAAAGCCATTCAGTGTCCATAAACTCATTATTAAACTAGTAAAAATAACTCTAGAGAGGAGCATTTTGTTAAAGGGGACCTATTATGCCCCTTTTTCAAGATGTAATATAAATCTCTGGTGTCTCCAGAATGTGTTTCAGTTCAAAATCCCCCACAGATCATTTATTATAGCTTGTCAAATTTGCCTCTATTTGGGTGTGAGCAAAAACACACCGTTTTTGTGTGTGTCCCTTTAAATGCAAATGAGCTGCTGCTCCCGCCCCCTTTCCAGAAGAGGGTGGAGCTTTAACAGCTCAACAACAACAAAGCTGGAGAATCTCACGCAGCCAAAATGAGGATTGTCAGTAACGGTGTTCAGCCTTACATTGTTCAAACCGGAGTCGACACTGATGGAGAGACTCAGGAAGAAGTTACAACTTTTAGACGTTTCTGAATGGTTAGTGGATAAATTTATGTAGTTGCTGTGGAGTTGATTCAACTGATCCACTAGCATGTGCCGTCATGTTCATCTTTTGTGTTGAATTGACCCTCGTTTGTGAAGCAGTCCCATGTAAAATGACGGCATGACAGCAACACTCTACTACAACAACTCTTCCTCTTCTCTAAAGCTGCCCAACATGGCCCCGCCCCCTTTGTTGTGTGTTCTTCGGGGCGGGGTTTATGTAAATTTTAGGGTTAGTGTTGTCACTAACCCGGGAAAAAGCTCGTTGTAGTCCCTACCAGCCGTTAGTTGTAGTCCTTAAAAAGTGATTTCTGTAAAAGAAAATATCTCCCTTTGCATTGAAATTTCAGCATCGTAACTTTGCAGATGTTGTTTATGATCAACATTACACACTAAATAAAGTTTAAAAAGTGAAATCATGATCAAGGACCCCTTTAAAATGTATGCACTATATTATATATTATATTTTTTTCTTAACTTGTTGTCTTCATTATTTAATGTATGTTTGAATAAAACTGCAATGAAAACAAGTTATTACAGCCACCATTTAAATATTTATATTTCAACAACAACTTGGAGTAGAAAATTACATCATTAAAAAGTTTATATAAAAACTGCCTTATGTGCAATTTAAATGTTAGCCTCATTACAAGAATGAGATAATTTGACATTTTATGACAAGGTAAGGCTAGTTTATGTTGTAGAATGTCATGTGGTGCGACTCTATGAAAACTATAATTCAATCATTCATAACACTGTTTCAACATTGTTGTATATTTGAGCAGTCTGACATGTCAACTTCTAACTCAACTAATGCATGTGTTTGGTTGAACAATGGCAGAGAAGTAAGCATTTGGGAAACCAACACAAAGCAATGATAATATGTGATAATGTTTCTATTTTCAAAACAGTAGGAGGCCTATTTTGAGATTAGCCACAAAAATATATATCCACATATTTGAAAACTCAAATTTGATGATATACTTTATACTATAGTATTGTCATTTTTCTTGGTTTATTCATGTCACACAACTTAGATGCTTTACTTTCAGCAAGACAAGGCAATTACAATAATGGGGTGAAGCTAGATGCACAGATGGACTGGCTGTTACCATCTGCACTGTGGTCTGTGAGCAATTAACTAACTAGCTGAGGTAAACAGATAATGAACTATACCACTGATCCATGACATCCAGTGAAATCTTAGTCATAACAACAACTTTCCGTAGGCACTTAAAGGGATAGTTCACCCAAAAATTACAATTTTGTCATCATTTACTCACCCTCAAGTAGTTCCAAACCTGTATAAATTTATGTGTTCCGCTGAACACAAAGGAAGATATTTGGAAGAATGTTTGTAACCGATCAGATCTCGCCCCACATTGACAACCTTTTTTTTTTCCCCCTACTATGGTAGTCAAATGTTTAAAATTATACTCTAACAACCCATTACATTATATTTCAACAAGAGATGTATATAAAAATGTGCATAAAATAATATAAAAAAGAAAAAAATTAATGCTACTGATCCTGTCTCAAATAACTGCCTTTTCTCCCCCTTTAATCTGCTGCCCACCAAAAGGTCATTGGCTAACTCTGGTACAATTGCTTTGCTTCAGTAGTCGCAGCTAATATCCTCTCACCCAAACAAATATGTGAGTCACTGTGCGGATGTCCACAGATAAAGCCAATATATTGTCAAAAGGACCCCAGGTCAAACCCCCTCCAGTGGCTTGTAACATTTCAGCTAATGGATTAGGCAAAATGAGAGCAGATGCAGCTGTCATGTCAGGCTGCCTGTCTGTGACACAGACCCGGCTTACTGTACTTACATGGAGCCATGTTTCGTATGGCTGGCACAGCTCTGCGGGTGACAAAGGCAAGTGGAGTATGTCAAATCGCCTCTTTTAAAGTTCATCCAAAAATGAAAATTCTGTCATTAATTACTCACCCTCATGTCGTTCACCCGTAAGACCTTCATTAATCTTCAGAACACAAATTAAGATATTTTTGACGAAATCTGATGGCTCAGTGACGCCTGCATTGACAGCAAGATCATTAACACTTTCAATGCCCAGAAAGCTACTAAAGACATATTTAAAACAGATCATGTGACTACAGTGGTTCAACCTTACTGTTATAAAGTGACGAGAATACTTTTTGTGCGCCAAAAAAACAAAATAACGACTTTATTCAACAATTGACAACAATTGACAATCTTTTGTTTCGAATCAGCGATTTGAAGCGCCAATATCACGTGATTTCAGCAGTTAGACACGCGATCCGAATCACTGATTCGAAACAAAAGCTTCAAAGCTTCATGAAGCAGTGTTTTGAAATCGCCCATCACTAGATATTGTTGAATAAAGTCATTATTTTGTTTTTTTGGCGCACAAAAATTATTCTCGTCACTTCATAACATTAAGGTTGAACCACTGTAGTCACATGATCTGTTTTAAATATGTTTTTTATTGCCTTTCTGAGTGTAAATGATTAGTTGTCTTAATTTAAGGCCAAATATATAATCTGTTTTTGTTAATATATTAAAATGTAATTAATGAACCCTCAAATTTTTGTGGCTTCAGTCATAGTTAGTATACTCTTTCAAAGCTGGCAGCATTAACAGTTTATATATCGAAATATATATCGTTATATCGATCAATATGGGAAAAAATTATCGAGATTACATTTTTGCAATATCGCCCAGCCCTAACTTTTTGTGTACCAAAAAACAAAATAACGACCTTTCAACAATATCTAGTGATGGGCGATTTCAAAACACTGATTCATGAAGCTTTACGAATCTCAGTGATTCGGATCGAGTGTCAAACTGCTGAAATCACGTGACACTGGCGCTCCGAACCGCTGATTCGAAACAAGATTCAAAGCAGTGTTTTGAAATCGCCCATCACTAGATATTATTGAAAATATAGATATTTGTTTTTTTGGCGCACATAATATGTCATAACATGAACCACTGTAGTCACATGATCTGTTTTAAATATGTCTTTAGTAGCTTTCTGTGCATTGAAAGTGTTAATGATCTTGCTGTCAATGCAGGCCTCACTGAGCCATCAGATTTCATCAAAAATATCTTAATTTGTATTCCGAAGATTAACGAAGGTCTTACGGGTGTGAAACGACATGAGGGCGAGTAATTAATGACAGAATTTTCATTTTTGGGTGAACTAACCCTTTAACATAAAACTGATCTAAAAAATGTATGCACCATGTTCCAAGACTACAAAATGTAAGTTATTATTCAGTGATAATCTTCCCCTCCAGTGAACTATTACTTTTTGATTAATTAATCAGTCCGATTTGTTCACATAGCTCAACTCACCAACTCAAAGGATTTAAAAGATTCTTCAAAACATGTCAAATTATTATTACATGAAGAAAAAAAAGGGGGTTTGGAAAATCATGAGGGTGAGCAAATAATGACTGCTGGATGAACTATTCTTTGACAGAGTCAAATGTCACAGGAAAAAATAAATAAAACAAGAGATGAAATGTAGCTGATATTACAGGCGAAGAAACTGGAAAACACAGTGTGGACACAAGAAAAAGAGTATAAACAAAATTTTAGTTTAGTCTGGTGTCAGATCAGAGAAAACATTTCATATTTTATGAGCCTAACGTAAAAACTCCATACATGGCCTCCACAGGAAAGCACACTTATGTCACAGCACAAATGCAACGCTGAATATTTTTAGCTCAACAACTTGCCACACTTGCATTATATATCATGAACCCCAGTGTGTGTGTGGGTCAGTGGGAGAGAAACTGACCAGCATGTGAAACAGTGAAAGTGTTTTGACACATTCGACACTCACTCAAATAAACCGAGAATAAGCAATCACCCACTCTGAAGTGATCATGCTAGCCACAACTGTCCTCGCCTCTCGACACAGGCAACACCTCCACACGCTTCTTAATGTCCGGGCCTGTAAGGGCCTCTGTCAAACCACAGCCTAGATTAAAAATACAGGAAAAGCTCACTCTGGCAAAGTAAACACTTCAACCGTGCGCTAATAAAAAGGGTTATTTATGGACAGGGCACAGCTAGGATGGATGTTGGCACACTAGCCTAGCATTTGAGGTTTAGTTTCTCAGCAGGGCATTGAGAACAGAGGTGTACAAAGTCATAGAATATACATATATATATTCAGAAGATCATCTCTCTTAAAGAAAGAATTAAAGTTATAGTAAACATTACAACTAGTTTGATTTTATAAGCTGTAAAGTAGAGAAAACGTGAGAAAGCTGGTGTATAATAGCTAATCTGAGGGTCGTTAGTGTAAAAGTGTACCCAACAGGAAGAAAGGAGAGGTATGCAAGGCCTTTACACATGAGACCAGAACTAATGAGAAGTCCCGGGTGGGCTTTCTTTTAATACACACACTCTCTCACACACACACACAAAGACAACTCTGTCATGGTTTCACAAAGAAAACAACATTATTTTAATATACAAATCTACTGTGGGAAATACAAAGGAAAATACATTTTCCTGTGCAAAACGCTAGGGTATTTTGTGTGATTTTTAACGAGTTGCTATGTGGTTGCTAGGGTAGGGTTGTACAATTTTTGGGAAATAATCTAATTATGATTTTTCTGAGAATTTTTTTTAAAAAATGCAATTAAAAATGCTGTGCTTGTTTGCAGTGATGCACAATTTGTGATTATATAACAATATGACTATAAAATATTACTTCTACTACTACTAATAATAATAATGATAAAAAAAATACTACTACTATCATAATTATTTTTATACTTAATAATAATAGTAAATAAAATATTACATTGTAATACAAAAATTACTATTGTAATATTTCATAATAACAATTAAACTAATATTTATGTTGTAATTTCTTCATTTTCAAATATTTCAAGCATTTATTTTGGTTAAAAAAAACAAAAACACAAGGAGCCCTTAACATTTCTCTCTTGTTAACAGCAGTGCTTCACTTCACTATTATTTATTTATATAAATCACAGCTTTTGCGATCTGATAATCATGCTAATCCATATTTCGATTAATTTTATGTCAATTCATCCTGGAGTCATACTATGGTATTCTGCTTGATTGCCCGGACGTGAGTTTGCTAAAAGGTTTTGGGTATTTTTAGCGAGTTTCTAAGGGGTTCTGATTGGTTATTGGGGTGTTCAATATGATCACTTGCAAGATTTTCTGGTCTCTAATTCTGATCTAACCATATCTAACGTGTCAGCAATAGTAACACAAAAGTTATTAATTTTAAAATTCATTTCAATAACATTCAACATGGTTAAAGGGTTTGTGAGGTGCTCTGTCCTGGTGTACAGTGGGTCGAACTGACCTGAACTGCGACAACAATCAAAAGAGCGGGCCGATTTCAAAACTCTTTGCAAGCTTTCATCTGTTTGCCAGACTTATTATTAGTGAGCATCTGATCTTCTAACCAATCCTCAGATTATTCGCTGTATGTCCAACAGCTTCGAGGAAACTGACCTTGCCATGGCAGCACTGGCATAATATCAGAAGCAAGAAAGATTTATCTTGTTCTTTCATTTTTTTTTTTTTTTTTACCTCAAGGCTTTTTCCACAGATCCTTTGTAAACAAACACTAAATATGATTTTGCTACTTCCCATTTTCCAGTTCTGCATAACATTCTGTGTGTGGGCTTGGAAATCTTTACTCAGGTTAAGAAAAACAACGACAGAAAGTGTCCAAAAATGTTAAAAATGTGACATTAATGTAAACAAATACAACTTTTGATCTTAATAATGTATTAATAAGCAGAGTTGGGGAAAGTTATTTTTAAATGTAATGCGCTACAATGTTGCGTTACGCCCTAAAAATGGAACTAATAGCGATACTTAGTTACTTCATGGAAAGTAATGCATTATATTACTGTTTCTCAACTGGGCTGGGCTTGCTTTTTTTGTTTTTTTAATAACAACAAGAAGAAAAAAAAAAACAGAAGATATTTTTCTGGCAAATGTAAAGGCCCTTTCACAGCAAAAGTGAAATGAATAAGCTCAGGCTGAAGAAAATGCAAATTCATCATTGTACAGTAAAGAGCGCAGCTCGAACAAACCTTTCAGCTGTGCTGCCATTCTGGATTACAGAAGAATAAGACACAGGAGATGAAGGTTCAACACTCTTACTTCAGCAATAAAAACAAAAAATAAAACAAATGTCATGTTTATCTTTGCTTATTCGTATAGTTGAATTGGATCATCGAAGGTCAGCAGCAAAGACATTGGTTAATAAAGTGAGATTAAATACATAAAGTATATATGTGTAATTTAACATTTCATTATTGCAGGTTTGCATAATATTCTGTGTGTGCATTTCAATTTTGAGGAATACTGAATCTGTTTTTGTGCAAGTGAGATTTTAGTGTAGAACTACAATAACCATCATGTTTACACGTCACTGCACTCATTCCCCATTTCTCTCAACATATGGACAAGCTGTCAGTCAATAAATGGGAAAACAAAGTAACTTGCATTACTTTTTTGAAAAAGTAACTTTAAAAGTAATGAGACACTTTACTTGTTACTTGAAAAAAGTAATCCGATTGCGTAACACACTGTTAGTAAATGTTGAGATTAACTTTAAGATTAACAAAAGCTTAATTGTTAGTTTATGTTAACTAATGTGGTTAACTAATGTTAACAAATGTTGAACTAGTAAAATTCATATTCACTGACAAGATTATTAAAGGATTAGTTCACTTTTAAATGAAAAATTTTAAAATGATAGTTTAACAAGTAAATTACTGCAAATTGATGTTGCACTAGTTACGCTTTTTCCGTAATTTGAATAGGGAAGGCGTAGGATGTAGCGTAAGTGTTTTGAACTGCAAGAGTTTTACACTTTCTTTTTCCTTAAGTTAAAAATGGAAGGCATCTGGAGGAAGCTAGATATTTTACTTTATAACTTGTTAAATATGGATTTTTTTTTTACACAAATGCAACGCTTCGCTTCAGAAGGCCTTTATTAACCCCCGCAGAGCCATGTGGAGTATTTTCATGATGGATAGATGCACTTTCTTCAGCTCATACTCGTTGGTCCCGTTCATATCCATTATAAAGCTCAGATGCGTCAGGATATTTATTAATATATCTCAGATTGTGTTCATCAGAAAGAAGAAAGTCATATACATGGCTTGAGGGTGAGTAAAGTTGGGGTAATTTTCAGTTTAAAGTGAACTATTCCTTTAATTTCTATGACTTTTCCTTGCCTGGAAACCACAATTTTAAATTCCCTAATATGTCAATGTTTTATGATCCCTGTTATTTGCATGGAAACGCAAGCCTGTGCGTGTAAAGAAAGGCCTATCATCATCTAGTTCTAACGGATCGACTTTCGCAAACAAACTGACGCAACCATTAACATGTACAAACTGAATTAGAATAAATCTAGATGTCTTGTGACTCATTTAAAATTCCCTTGCACTCATTCTAGTTGGAAATATTATGATATCACGACACTGTATGATGAATATAAGGTTGCTTTGTGTTACTTGGCAGAAGCATGAAACGGTGCAGATGTACCAGATCACTAAAATGTCAAGTTCAGCACCTTATGGTTAAAAGTCATCTGAAGCCCTCCTGCCACAGCGGCAGATTCATGACCTCCTAAAATACATGCTCATTAAAAACTCTTGTACCTCACACCTTCCTCTTTGAGCAACATTTGAGCAAGTGTTAAAAAAAGCAACAAACTAAAAACTAGAATGCAGTCAATGCACTATATAATCTTTCAGTTTTCACTCAGTGACACCGACTGACAGAATCAATATCACAAAACAAGTTTAATTTCCATACACCGAGACCAGTGGCTAGGCGTTTGAATGAGAGGGCCAACCCTTCAGGATCTATGTCTGCTACCACCTGTTAACCCTGGCCAACACCCTCCAGACCCGTGGTTTCACGCTACAACCATCCCGTTCTGCTCCACACCACACTCCCATAGAACATGAGGTGAGGGGTTAATCTGATATTGTGCTGAAGGAAACTACAAAGCAGCGAGCAGATGGCCATCTTTGAGCAAGGTTTCTGCTAAAACACGAAAGCCAGAGACGGAAACGAGAGAAGCATTTTTGACTTAAACCGCAACATTTTTGGCTTGGCGTTCATGTCTTTATGCAGATAATGAAGAGATAAAACAGCGCAAATGCACATGTGAGGTAAACCGAACCTTTAAGTGGGTGGATATGGAAAAACCAATAAGATAAGGGTCAAATTTATAAGATATTATTGAATAATATGCTGAATATTGACCTGAAAAAAACATCAGCACTTAAGATTACTTTATTGGCCAAATACAGATGAAGATAGGAAGCCTTTACGGAGTATGAAAAGTGCAATGAACAGTTAGACGAAAGTCCATCACAGTCTTTCCCACCACATATCCCTCTGTGAGATCCGGCAGCACAATAACATTTGCTGGATGAGAGATTGTGGGAGTATTTGAACTTCCTCATGACATTTTTTTCCTAAGAGTGAGGGAGCTGGGGGGGGGTCACACATTAAATATGTACATGGACAGTTATAATCGTGCTACAGCAGGTTTTTGTGTAGTCAAGCTGTTGATTACAACCACATAAATCACATAAAAAAAGTTTTTTTTTTTTTTACAGAAAAAAAGTGTAAAAATGCTACAGTAAAAAATGTTAATTGTGTGATATGACCGCAATAACTGAGTATCAAATCAGCAAATTAGAATGATTTCTGAAGGATCATGCGACACTGAAATAACACATAACAACTGCGGCAATAAAAAAATATTTTACATATTTACCAAATTAGAATTAATTGAATGCAAAAAATAAATAACTGTTATTTTTATGTTATGACCAAAGAAAATGTTTGGTCATAACATACATTTTAAATAAATATTATACATTTATATACAATTTCCAATTAATTCTCATAAATTCCATTAAATTCCCATAAATTCCTGTTAAGATTCCAAATTGGAATATTAAGTTCCTGTGGAACGTTTCTGGAAATTTACTGGAAACTTTCCACCCTTTTGCAACCGCACACTCACCAACATTTCATCAAAAAGCCTTTGTCAGTTGTGTTACCTTACCATATGTAAAAGTGTAAACAGTTAAACATCGTATTATACTTAATTTTACCTTAAAATACTGTCAAATTGATGGTTTTTCTATGCAACAGCTTTGAACTGCCATATAATTTACAGTAGAAAAAACAGTAAAAGGATTATTATATTTTATATATTTTATTGTTATCAGTAAAGGAAATTAGGGTGTTTTGCATTACATTTATTGCATTATTTTAGTGTTGTCTTTGAATGACCCTGTGCACCGTCTATATATTGGTCATGTTTTATGGACAGACTGCTGCTTACAACGAACTCTGTTTCATCATGAGGTTTTCTACTGTACCATTTGTATAGTTATGGTGGCTATCACTACATTTTAAGGTAAAAAGCAGATTTTGGTACCTAAAAGCAGGTTGGTAAATTAACATTCACATATAGTGAATTCACATAACATATATATATATAAGTATATATATAAAGGCACCAATATGCCGTCCCATAATATCTGAAACACTGTGTCCATATTATACCATATTTTTAATTGTGAATTTCTAGTAACCACAGGTAGCGTTGTTTTGTTTTTTTTTACCATCAATTTAAGATTTTATATTTTATATATTTTTTTCAGAGAAGATCTGTTAGTCTGACTTCACATATAACCAGATTTGTTGCATAAACTTAGCCACTATGTTAAGACTGTGACTTAAAGGATTAGTTCACTTTCAAATTAAAATTTCCTGATAATTTACTCACCCCCCTGTCATCCAAGATGTTCATGTCTTTCTCTCTTCAGTCGAAAAGAGCAATGCGGCGCGCATTACGTTGGAAAGGTCACACGTGTTGTAGGCGGAAGTACCGCGGTAGGGCAAAAAACTCGCCCAACAAAATCGCCCGACATCATTGCTTTACATTTTTTGGTAAAGGACGTTTGGCTTGACGTGATTACGTCATGCATGCGGATCGCAGAGCAATGCAAGACGAGCATTTGTGGTTAAAAAGTATATACATTTTTATTTTTTTTAGAAAATGAGCGATGGTTTCTCTAGATAAGACTCTTATTCCTCATCTGGGATCATGTAGAGCTCTTTGAAGCTGCACAGAAACTAACATTTGGACCTTCAACCCGTTGAACCCCAGTGAAGTCCACTATATGGAGAAAAATCCTGGAATGTTTTCCTCAAAAACCTTATTTTTTTTCTTTTTGACTGAAAAAAAGAAAGACATTAACATCTTTGATGACATGGAAATTATCCAGAAATTTTCATTCAGAAGTGAACTAATCCATTAACTAGTTAAGTAATCAGTCCTACTTTTCCAATTCAAATTAGACCAATCTATCTTTTTATGTAACTTAATTTAAAAAGTTAGGACCGATCTTAAAGAAAAAAAACGTAATGACTACCTTAACAGGCCTAACATCATCTAGTTCCAACTGTTGTTATCAAATTGATGCAACAATTAACGTCTGGATCTCTGCTGACTGTTATTTAAAATTCCCCTGCATGATCTAAACTCATTCCAGTACAAAAATATTCACAACACTGTACAATAATATGAGGCTGCTTTGTGTTTCTAGGCTGAAGCCGTTTGGTGCAGATGTACCAGATCACTAAAATGTCAAGTTCAGTGCCTTATGGTTAAAAGCCATCTAAAGCCCTCCGGCCACAAGGAAACACTCACTGATGAAGAATGCTCCACAAGGCAACAGATGCTGCGAGGCAGATTGATGACCTATAAAATACATGCTCATTATAAACTCTTGTACCTCACACCTTCCTACAGAGGGGTTTCATGTAGTTAAGCTTTAACAGTTTCCACGTTGCTGGATGAAGCCCAGCTTGAATCACATAATCTCGGTCTTCACAAAATCCAGGGCCATGTGAGCTTTAAGTTTATTGTAGAGACCATTGGTGGCAATGATCTACTCAGGCTTACGATGCTTTTGGGAAAGGCGGCCAACACTGGTACGATTTCAGTCAGAATAAATGAAATCGAACTTTGAAAGTGCATGCAAACCCACTTTTTGACAACTAGTCCAGCTGAGCACTGGGATCCAAAGGATATATTTTCAAATGTGATTTTTAGTTTAGAGAATTACTGTTGAAAGTGCACTCTGTAACTTTTTCTGTACTGACACCTACTGGCCTGGGTGTATGAAGTTTTACAAACTGTTGCTACAATCCATTGAAACCATTTTTCTTGTTTCTTACTTACTTTTGAAAGCTCTGTATAAAATAAACATATTATTAGTGATAGTATTAATAGTAGTATTTGCAATTTAGTCAAATGCATGGCTGGTCAGATACAGTCAACAAGGTAAGAAGGGATGTTGAATCAAACATCTCTATCTAGAAGGCCGACGTCTAGACTATTCACATTATGTGAGTTTACAACCTTTTAATGATATTTCTCATGTCCGCCATTCATTACTTTAACATTTTAATTCAGAAAAAAGCACATTTAAGTGCAGCTGCTCATGACAGCAAGTTCACTGGGATGATGATCTACAGGTTTTCATAAAACCTGACCAGCTTTATCATAAATATACTGTAATCCGACACATACCATCATAAACATTAACATTAAAACAACAATTATGAAACAAAACAAACAACCTCTATCCAACTGCAACCTCAGAGACTGAATGAGCTCCTCCATCTAACTACAAATCAACTTGACAATACAGACTACTGACAATTGCTAATTCATGTTCATTTTGATAGTTAACCTATATATATATTGCCATTTAAGCGCTGTTTTCAAATACATTCTCATAATATATATTGAGTGCAATTAATATAAGTGATTATGGGAGTGTTTGAACTTCCTCATGACATTTTTTCCTATTTCCTAAGAGACATAGACATATTCGGGTATAAAAAAAGGTGTTGGCAACTTTTGTGCGTCTATTGGGTGCATTTCATCAGGACTAACCACAGAAGTTAAAGTGCACGACTGCTCAACTCTGGAGTTCACATAAATAACAGGTTAAATCTAACACAGTCTAAAATGCACAGCAGGTTTGAAATCAACAGTGTTGTCATCTTCTTACCTGCAATTAAAGCGATGAAATCTTCTTTGGAACAAAAAAACGCGACGCTTCGCCTCCCACAGACTCGCAGTGATTTGAATCCCGATTAATCCGCACGAGCGAGGAGACTTTCAGTCTGTAAACTTCACCGGGAGCGCTTGTGCCCGACCGTGCACACACGTGTGTTTGTCCCTCGCTGTCTGTCTCCACGCAAAGAATGATTTCCTAAAAACGAATGAGTCCCTGGGTATTTTTAGAGGCGCAAACTCCGGGAAGCCCGTCTCTTGTCTATCATTCGCGGCTCTGTGTGTGTATTTGGTGAGGAATAACGGGAGGTGAGCGTCAGTTCACAGTGGAGTTATTGTCCGCGAGTGCGACCCGGCGGCCGCTGATGGAAAAGGGCTGGGCTTCAGACATACACAAGAGACCCGAGCACAAAAACAGCCCTGCTTATTCTGCTTAGAGTCTACACTTTTAGAAATGCGGTTTGTTTGTTACAGTAATCATCAGACAAAGATTTGTTATATAATATTATATGTTATTATATAACATATAAACAAAAAAATGTAGGCCTGTTTGTTTCTTTGTTAATACAACACTTAAACAAAAACATGTTTGTTTGTTTGTTTGTTTGTTTGTTGTTTATAAAATTACATTTATACAAAACATGTTTGTTAATATAAAATTTAAATAAAAACATGTTTGTTTGTTTGTTTGTTTGTTTGTTTGTTTGTTTGTTTGTAAAATAACATTTATACAAAACATGTTTGTTAATATAAAATTTAAACAAAAACACGTTTGTTTGTTTGTTTGTTTGTTTGTTAATATAACATTTAGACAAAGCATGTTTGTTTGTTAATATAATATTTAAACAAAAACATTTGTTTGTCTCATTGTTAATATAACATTTAAACAAAAACATGTTTGTTTGTTTGTTAATATAACATTTAAACAAAAACATGTAGGCCTGTTTGTCTCTTTGTTAATATAACATTTAAACAAAAACACGTTTGTTTGTTTGTTTGTTTGTTTGTTAATATAACATTTAGACAAAACATATTTGTTTGTTAATATAACCTTTAAATAAAAACATGTTTGTTAATATAACATTTAGACAAAGCATGTTTGTTTGTTAATATAACATTTAAACAAAAACATGTAGGCCTGTTTGTTTCTTTGTTAATACAACACTTAAACAAAAACATGTTTGTTTGTTTGTTTGTTTGTTAATATAACATCTAGACAAAGCATGTTTGTTTGTTAATATAAAATTTAAACAAAAACATGTAGGCCTGTTTGTTTCTTTGTTAATACAACACTTAAACAAAAACATGTTTGTTTGTTTGTTTGTTTGTTTGTTTGTTTGTTAATATAACATCTAGACAAAGCATGTTTGTTTGTTAATATAAAATTTAAACAAAAACATGTTTATTTGTTTGTTTGTTTGTTAATATAAAATTTAAACAAACACATAGGCCTGTTTGATTCTTTGTTAATATAACACTTAAACAAAAACATGTTTGTTAATATAAAATTTAAACAAAACATGTTTATTTGTTTGTTTGTTAATATAACATTTAAACAAAAACATGTTTGTTTGTCTCTTTGTTAATATAACATTTAAACAAAAACACGTTTGTTTGTTAATATAACCTTTAAATAAAAACATGTTTGTTTGTTAATATAACATTTAAACAAAAACATGTAGGCCTGTTTGTTTCTTTGTTAATACAACACTTAAACAAAAACATGTTTGTTTGTTTGTTTGTTTGTTTGTTTGTTTGTTAATATAACATCTAGACAAAGCATGTTTGTTTGTTAATATAAAATTTAAACAAAAACATGTTTATTTGTTTGTTTGTTTGTTAATATAAAATTTAAACAAACACATAGGCCTGTTTGATTCTTTGTTAATATAACACTTAAACAAAAACATGTTTGTTAATATAAAATTTAAACAAAACATGTTTATTTGTTTGTTTGTTAATATAACATTTAAACAAAAACATGTTTGTTTGTCTCTTTGTTAATATAACATTTAAACAAAAACACGTTTGTTTGTTAATATAACCTTTAAATAAAAACATGTTTGTTTGTTAATATAACATTTAAACAAAAACATGTAGGCCTGTTTGTTTCTTTGTTAATACAACACTTAAACAAAAACATGTTTGTTTGTTTGTTTGTTTGTTTGTTTGTTTGTTAATATAACATCTAGACAAAGCATGTTTGTTTGTTAATATAAAATGTAAACAAAAACATGTAGGCCTGTTTGTTTCTTTGTTAATACAACACTTAAACAAAAACATGTTTGTTTGTTTGTTTGTTTGTTTGTTTGTTTGTTTGTTTGTTTGTTAATATAACATCTAGACAAAGCATGTTTGTTTGTTAATATAAAATTTAAACAAACACATAGGCCTGTTTGATTCTTTGTTAATATAACACTTAAACAAAAACATGTTTGTTAATATAAAATTTAAACAAAACATGTTTATTTGTTTGTTTGTTAATATAACATTTAAACAAACATGTAGGCCTGTTTGATTCTTTGTTAATATAACACTTAAACAAAAACGTGTGTGTGTGTGTGTGTGTGTGTGTGTGTGTTTGTTTGTTTGTTAATATAACACTTAAACAAAAACATGTTTGTTAATATAACATTTTAACAAAAACATGTATCTCCATGTTTGTCTCTTTGTTAATATAACACTTAAATAAAAAAATGTTTTTGTCTTTTTGTTAATATAACATTTAAAAAAAACATGTTTGATTGTTTATTAAAATATACCGTATTTATTTCGATGTTAAAATAAAGCATTATATTGTTTGTTAAAATAATGTAAGCAGCATTTGTTTGTTTGTTGTTCATTCAGTGAATCATGGATCTGTGGATAGAGTTTAAAAAACAAATAAAAAGAAATATAGGCCTAATAAATTATAGTAGGGATAAATAAATACACTATCTATCTATCTATCTATCTATCTATCTATCTATCTATCTATCTATCTATCTATCTATCTATCTATCTATCTATCTATCTATCTATCTATCAGTCAAACTAAATCTATCTATCTATCTATCTATCTATCTATCTATCTATCTATCTATCTATCTATCTATCTATCTATCTATCCATCCATCCATCCATCCATCCATCCATCCTTGTTTATTTCACTTTCACTTATACCAGCCTGAGTATAGATAAAGCACTGCTAATTCAGGTCTTAACCCATACAATGTAAAATGGAAGCCTCGTTCAGCTTTATAGAGGGGGTGACAGGGGCAAAGGTCATGTTTGGCCTAACTATCAATCCAAACAATGTGTGAAACTGAAAGGAAATGCTAAACAAATGGTGTAGGAAACAAAACTGCAGGATATTTTAAATAAGTTGATTTATCTGGGAAATTTTGTAATTCCACCTCTGATTTAATTATCCACCATTTTAAATGTAATACCTTTGGCTGTGTTTGTATGTGAGAGAGCAGAGGAGAGCCATGTTGAGTGTATATGCTCATGGTCACACAGATGGTGGGTGTGTTGAGTAGGTGTTTGTTTGAGTGGGTGTGTCTGTGCGGTGGGAGTTCACAGTGTGCCAAAGAAAGAACACACAAACACATTCATGAAAACACACCCAATCGCGCCACACCTCACGCCCAGCATCACAGTCAAGCGGCCAATCCCTTTTCACCTCACAGTGGGCATCATAAAAATACAACCAATCTCTTGTCACCTCTGTGTATGCCTCATGGGCAGTCTCCCCCACACCTTCAAAGTAAACCGACATCAAGGCCTTACTCTTTTCCACAAACACATCGTGTTTATTTGACCATATCAGACCGATTTGATTGCTCTGAGAATTTAACTGTGTAACGGAGTATGTTTTGAGTGCATGTGCTGCGGTTATGGACACTTTCTAATACATCATCAGAGGTGACAAAGAGACCTAAAGCCAAGATTGATTTATGTATTAGCATATCACAAACCTCCTTATAATAGCATTTACTGACTGTGCATAACCTGACTGAGCTGAATTAGAGTTAGAAACACACTGTACAACTGTCTAAAGATTAAAAAAGAACGAAATTAATCTCACCTAAGACTTGTAATGCTGCCTACACCCAGAAGAGGCCACTGTTTGACAAATATTCAATATATTACATAGCACAGGGCCTATACACAGCCGATGTTTAGACACTATGCTATTCGCAATGTTTTTATGTAAATAGACTACATATTTAGTGCAGTTATCACTCTTTTTCTGCAGTGAATATTATGAGCATGATGTTTTAACCCTTGTGCATCCTTGAACATTTTTGTCTTTTTTAAATCATTTTTCAATCAGGTGCATAAAATTTGGCAGAAGTGTGTATTTTTATTGGAATTTTAATCTCACCCTCATTCACTAGAAACAGAAAATAGTTTCAATCAGGGCCTGAAGGACACAAATGTCCCTATTGAAACCCATTAAAACTGCAATTTTTAATCCCATGTCGTAGTCTTTGTTAATAGGCTTTCATTCTGTTGGCAAGGCTTTAAAGTGCCGCCATTTTCTCAAGTTTGGCCTATAAAGCAAATACTTGTTTTATCCTGTTTTATTCTTCTGCGTAATATAGAGCATAAAATTTGGCATTGTGTGTGTGTGTGTGTGTTTAACACTCTGAGTGTGTAGTTTTTTTTTATTGGAATTTTAATCTCACCCTCATTCATGTCGTGCTTTTTGCAAAATAAAGAAAACTAACATGATGCGTGATCTCTCGTCTCCCTCTGAACGAAGTCCAATCTGATAGTTCTCAGAAAATGAACTGTAACTTAGTGAATACTAATCACACAAAAATTAGACTAAAGAAACTTTGAAATGTCAGGTTTTAAATCATGTAAGTCAAATCGAAAACAAATATTCTCTGTTTATGTAATCTGTATGAAAAGAGAGTCATGTCAGAAGTCATTACCCGCTAATGTGGCCACGCCCACGGAGCCAGCGCTATTCAGACGCAAATTCAGTCAATACATTCATACATCGTCTCAATCGTGTATTTATTGTCTTCAAAAGTGTTTTGAATAGCCATAGTTAACGATCTCTGGCCTGTTAGTTCAGTTCCTGGAGAGTCACATGACCTGTTCTTCTTTAGATTAATTTGTGGACTAAAGGTGCACAGAGCGCCCTCTGGCTGCAAATATGAATTGAAAACACAGTATCCAACGCTCATAGTAATGACAATAAATCCTGAAAAAATATTACTCCTCTGTATAGAAAATTGACAAACATATGAGAATCCATCAATATTTCTTCAAATGTGCATGCTTTTAAGCTAAAAGCCTATATGAAATGCCACAGAGGTAACATAATTGTTCAGACACTTTGCATCACAGAAATACATTATATTTTAAAGTATATAACAGAATACCATTATTTTAAATTGTAATAATATTTCACAGTATTGCTGTTTTTTTCTGTATATTTGATTTACACCATGATGAGATTTGAGACATGATCAACAGAGGTTTTTTTTTTTTTACAGCCTACCTGTCTGAAAGAGCTCATTATTTATGCAGGTCATTAGAGCTCTTTTATGCGATTCTTTTGTCTTCTCAGGTGTAAATGGCCCATTATTCATGATGATTCACGCCTCCATGCATATTGTGTTTCTTGACCAAAGATGTTTTAGAAAATTTAAATCTCTCTATTGTTTTATATGAAGGAGTAGGAAGGATAATTTTTACATAATTTTGAAGCAAAAACTCTAGTCTACAACCTCCAATACCCAGAAGTCTTGTGAACACATATATAATATTATTTTTTTGGCCTTATTTCAATGACTTAAGTTTTTTTTTTTTCAATAACCACGCATAAACGTTATTCCTTCAAAAATACAAACATGTACATACATGTTTCTCACATATTATTGTAGCCTAGTTTGTGCTGAATACAGTGTAATGACACTTTTTCCATTAATTTGTTTATGAACAACTGAAAAAAGCACAAATGTCAGGGCATGTCAAAACTTCTCCAGGCCCCAAATCAGCCTCAGACTCCAGAGGGTTAACTTTTGAGAGAGAGAAATGACTGTACTGCACACAAATCCCAGCGCTGTGTACACCGGAAAAGCTTTGCTGGCATCTACTGGGAAAAAATTGATACTGCGCCCAAACAAGATCTTATAGAAAGCTAATTTTTTGAGATATTAAACTCAAATTTGGAACAAAATGTATGGGTTTGATTTTCTAGCAGTCTTTGAGTTCAACGTTTTATAAAATATACATTTTATATAAAAATTGGTTCAGAAATCATTTTCATAAACTAAAACCTTTTTTTTTTTTTACTTTTTTTTTTTTAAATTTAATATTAGTCAAATTTTTTTTTTTTTTTTTTTTTTTTTTTTTTGACATGGACATGTTTTTCCTCTAAAGACCTCAAAGTAACTTTTTTTAAATTGACGCACAAGGGTGAAGCCTAAATAAGTTTAAATTTTCCTCAATTTTGCAGACACATTTTGCATTAGTGGGAATGTTGGTTTCACAATAGTTTCCATTATGATAACTTGCAACGTATATAAGTTATTATAATGGAAATTGACATTGACATATATTGAAATATGTGTGAACTACAAACCAGTTCATGAAGCAGTAAAAACTGAAGAAATAAACACAAAAATATCAAACCATTCCCACTTTTGCTAATTTAAACTATTTAAAAAAAAAATTTAATTAAAATAATTCAATTTTCTTTAAAACAGTATTAATATGACAACCTACTCTGACCTGACATGGAGAAGAAAAATAAAAACTTTATCACTGACCAGATATGATTTATTTATTTATTTATTTATTTATTTTTTGGAATTCACAAAAAAAATAAAAATAAAATAAAATCATCCATAACCATTTATATTCACATTTTATGCATTTAGCAGACACCTTTATCCAAAGCAACTTACAAAAGAGGAACAAAGGCAATTCATCAAAGAGCCGACAATATTCATAATATAGAAATGACAAGTTTATTAGACAATCAGATTAGGAAGCAAGCTAGAGAAAAGGAGAAATGCAGAAAACTGTGTATTTGGTGATATTATGAATATATTATGTTTTGAATACGTGTGAAAGTTCTCTGCCTTGAGGAACTGACCTTTGACCTTCTGTGAGAGAGTCTATTTATTCCTCTGAAATCCAGTGTTTTCTTACACACTGAAGCCAGAAGAGGAGGAATCTGCAAACACTACCTCTATTTGATGTAACACCTGTATGTGGAAAACACATGTAACTGAATCACCTCTGAAACGACCCATTGCTAAACCCCGCCTCATAAAACTTTTCTGACCAATCCCACCTTGGCAAATGCTGACAACAATGGATCTTGCCAAATGTGTTTTATTTTTTAATCTTTATATTTATGTACAATGAAAGCTAATCGGATTCAATGTTGTTTGGACACCAGAGTTCTTTTGTGTTCTGCAGAAGAAAGAAAGTCATACAGGTTTGGAGTGTCATTCTAAATTAGAATTTTCATTTTTCAACTGAACCAATGAGCCATTTTTTGTACATGCAGCTCGTACTGTTTCCCAGAGTCTCATGACCCTCTGACAAATAACAATGAGTCATATTATCTGCAGCAATGTCAATGTAGGCCAATGTGAGACTCATCTGGAAGATCCCATTAATCATCACGGCACACTTTACCCTATGACAGCATTGAATGTCATCTCTTTATATCTTGTCTTCTGTTCATTTGCTCAAACTTTGCTCTGTAATCATGTCATACATTAGTCTCAGCCTCAAGCGTCACACACTCCGCCCACAGTCTGTGCACTAACTGTCTGATGCATATTGCACACAAATCTGGAAAACACTTTTTTGATGTAATAAGTTTTAATCTGATTGTCTTTGGGGGGTAAAAGCACAAAGGCTTTTTTAAATCACTCTCTCTGGTGACAAAGTTGAGTTACAAAGTTGGAGTAATACAGCAGGTGCTTTTGAAGATTAAAGTTTGCAAGGTTAGTGACATCAAATCTCTAAATGATAGCTTTATTTGAGACTGGCACAACATCATTTA
Source organism: Megalobrama amblycephala (assembly GCF_018812025.1). Taxonomy (NCBI): domain Eukaryota; kingdom Metazoa; phylum Chordata; class Actinopteri; order Cypriniformes; family Xenocyprididae; genus Megalobrama; species Megalobrama amblycephala. The sequence goes on from NC_063067.1 coordinate 31,552,907, forward strand.
AATGAGTTTTTTCCACACTGGTATGGCATAAACAGCATGCCAGATGGTCTCTTGCTGTCTAAGTGGGTTGTTCTTGACCAGACCTTATAACGTCCAAAGATCTGGCCACACAAGACACAATACTGTTGAAAAGTTGTATGTATATGTTTTAGAAAGAAGACTCTTATGCTCACCAAATCTGGTCAGGATCAGGGTCCCCTGGTCTTCAGTGTCACATGATCCTTCAGATAAAAAAATCATTCAAATTGTAATCGGTTATGATTCAAATTAATCAAAAAATGCATATTTGTAATATTTGGATTCAAGAAACATTTCTGATTATTATTGATGATAAAAACAGCTATCAGAGCTGGGTAGATTACTTACAAATTGTAATCGGTTACTGATTACAAATTACATCTCAAAAAATGTAATCCATTACATTACATATTTAAGGTAATATAATCTGCGTACTTTTGGATTACTTTTGGATTACTTTTGACCTAACTTGTTTATCACGTTTTTTTGAGTATTATAATCTTGTACCATATTGATATAAAAATATAAAGAGAAAGAAAATATATTCCATTCTTTGTTATCAACAACAACATGAAATGCATTAAATATTACATTACATCAGGGTTTAACAAACTGGGGGTCGTGAAGGAACTGCAGGGGGTTCAATGAAAAGCTATTAAGTAATTAAATCATAAAAAGAAAAATCAATTTAAAATGAATTATTTAAATAAAAAACAATAAAAAACTACTAAAAATATTTTTTTTATATAAATATTATTTGTTTGCCTGCATGTCATGTGACCATTAACCTACATCAGAGAACCTTAAAGGCTCCGGTATACTTCAAACAAAGTTCTTTTTCGTTCTTCTTTTAGGGGTAAAACGAAGTTCGGAATGCGTGACCAGCGATATACTGAACATCTGACGCCGCCCACACTGCTGAGAGCGACGGTTAGATGAATATGTAAATATGTGCCGTGTACTTTCTTCTCAGTAACGAACTAAACACAACAAAAATGAAAAAACAGCAAGCATTTATTATAGAAAGCATAAGAAAAGCGTCTGATCATAACAACATGGGTATGTTAGCATGAGCTCTGCAAATTAGCACTCCAGTCACGTCACATCTTCATATAGCACTTTATTCAATAGATTGCTTAAAATCAAGCAGCTTTACAATATCAAACATGAAAAACAGTGCCCATATAGCTAGTCAGAGGGTACATTTACATGATTACGTACTAAAAATGGAAATGTACAGACGACAACATTATCAAAACTATCCCCGAAAATGACTACAAACGCTGTATTATGCATACCAGACAAGTAGTTGGCGATGTCACGTTGTAAAAAAAGATTACGCGCCTGCGCAAACGCATTCTTTTACAGAGCACTCGCGCCAAACGCGCAAGCTTCTCCACCTTATTTTTATTACAGTTTACTGCACTTTCATATTCTTCTCATTATTTCCCTAGCGGCTAATAAAGTCTCTCACATTCACAGAAATACCTTAATTCCGCATTGACAAATAAGGTGGATAGACTAAATGGGTCATTCTACAGAAACGTCCACTTTTGGTATGACAAAATGTCTTAAAATGTATTTATTTTTTTTAACATTTAAACTTAGACCACATTATTGTATTACACGTTGACTTTATGAATACACATAAATGACAGCTTGAACATGATTTTTTTTTTTTTTTTTTTTTTTTTTTGTGCATTTATTTAAAGACCGCATGTACCCATTTTTTTTGTCACTGGTGTTACCTTACTTTTCTGGCATTTTTAAACATTTTTTCATTTTTCAAGTTTTTCAGCACATGCAGTCAGAGTTACAGAATAATAATGATGATACAAAAAATAAGGAGATTGTGTTTTTTTATTTTAATCAGGTTAGTTAAAAGTGTGATTGAATGATGTTAATTCAATTGCGCAACCATGTATTTGCTATAACAATGAAAATATTTGAAAAACAGTTATAAACAAGTAATGATGCAATCCTTTACATCTTAATTCTTGAGTGTAGCAGAATTCAATGGATGTAAAATTATCATCATGTCACATGTGACACATTTTATTTAATGTGACAGACAAAAAACAGCAACACAGTGACACAATGAATCACCAGTGACGTATACATAAGACCAAAGATCCTCATTCTTCAACTAGAATTAAGTAGATGAGACCAAATTTTTACATTTGGTATACAATCAAAGACTATCATTGACACTTAGTGGAAACAGTCAGTAAAATATCATAAACATTTTAAAAATGTCTGTAAAATATGCTGTCTGTAAAGTCGCTGCACTGAATTTAGTTATATCTGCCCAAAGGAGGATTAACAATGAGAAAGAAAAGTTAGAATCATGTAATCTTAGTGCTATTTTATGCAAAAGAACTTAATGGATAGCTTTAAATAAAGTTTATCTATAAACGGGTAACACCAGTGATGGTAACGCCAGTGACAATTTCATAACACCAGTGACATTTTTCATGAAAAATGCATGAAAAATGCATGAAAAATTACAAAATGGCTCCTGCAAGGTGTCAAAAAACATGTTGTCAGTCATGGTATATTCACTCAATCAAGTAATTTAATCCATTTGTATTCTAGTTTTTAAAAATTCCCTAACAATAAAGTAGGTCACACCAGTGACTCCAACTAAAAGCTTAATGTAAAATTATGATTTTCTAATTAAAATGTCTGATAACTGAAAAGAGACAGTGGACTTTCCATTGGCCTTTCTTCATGGATCTTCAGGAAGAAGGAAGTCAAGTGATGTCATCAATGTGATTTTTTACTTCAAAATAAGAGATTTTTGTTAAAGGTAACACCAGTGACACAACACCAGGGGACCACTACATTCATTATATATTTTATAATATTTATTCAGCATTTTGTTTTTGTTTTTATGTCATTTACATCATATAGTTATGCATACATTATTGTATTTGAAATAGAAAAACCTGTTTCTGAGCTCAAAATAAATATATATATCTGAGGGGACGAGCACTTCTGTGGTGCTTGGAATTTTTATAATTAATTAAAAAACAAATATTGCCACATTGATGCTCAAGAAGGTGTAGCAAGTTAGCTCAAAATAAATATGAATAATTAATCATAACTAGTTATAATTAATTATTAATATTTTAATCAGTTAATAAAATTAACTTAATGTAATAAAATTAATATTACAATCAATTAACCTGTTGTTCAATGAACACACAGTGTTAATTGTTTATTAATTCTAAGAAATGTTCATTTCCAGGTTATGGGAAATAACAATCTTATTCTACTAAAAGCCTGTAGTCAGGACCGACATGAATAGGGACTCCCGTATATGAGCGCAAAACACGGACAACCTTACGTGTGACATGAACAAGACTTTATTAACTAGACTAAACACTTAAACTACTCTAACATTCACACACATACATGCATACAGTTTACCAAGAGAGAGAGGGCTAAAGCAGAGTACAGGAAGCAAGAGGTTACAGCATTGTTGGACATTTCAGCAGATCAACAGCCTTGAGCAAACCATCAGTTTAGTTTTAACAGGCCCTTCTTTCAAAGGGGTACGGATACTCAATGTATCCGATAATGAGACTAAGTTTGATACTTGCATGTCTCTCCAAGTTGAATTAAAACTGTCCTGATGCAATTTGTGGAGGCTTCCGTTGAATCTTTGCTGATATTGTCTTGATGAAAGAGAACCAGTTGGATTCAGAGGATCTTTGGTGAATGGAAGGTCTAGGCCGAGGCCTGGTACAAGCTTGGGGTTCCTTAGAAGCTTCTAGCTTCTTACAGCATCATCTTGACGTCAGCATTTGTCAGTAAAAGAAAAGAAGAGGAGGACGAGCAGGAAGAGAGGGGGTTCCTTGTGATCAGTGAATATAAGGGGTGAAGATGTCACACCCTCTTGAGGTGTCTGAGCCAATAAGGAGTTCCTCTTTCAGAGGGAAGTTTTACGAGTCTTTGTTCTGTAGCAAGATATTAGCATAAGACACTGGATTGGATGAATGAGAGAATAACCTTCTAGCTTCCTATAATTCTAACATGTCACAGAGTTAGTAACATGTAACATAAATTACCAAATAGGAAATTAAAGTTGGAGTCCGTAGATACCAAACATGCTGCCAATGTGATCTCAGTTAACTATACATTTGCAACTATGGAACATTAATACCAAAATAGTTCAAAAGAGAGAATTAATACATAGAATAAAGCCTATAAAAGGAAAGTCATGAGATGGGAAAATTGGATACATGTTTATACATTTCCCAAGTGGTTATATAGAGAATACATAGGATTAAGAGAGTTTATTTGTCCTTCTCAGGAAGAATGAGTCACTAGTCTCTCCAGAATTCTTCTGGATCATAAAAGTACCATATAACTGTAACAGGACACCTAGGTTGGCCTGTGTGCTAGCAACATTGGGATGCTGGTTACAGTTTTAGGGGGATGAGTTCAGAGAACTTTGATAGTGAGAGTGAGTTTATGGGTAATTCATTAAATACAATGAATAATTGTGTGGCTGATTGGTCCAGACGTTACAAAGGTTTAATTGTTCAAATAACATATTGTTTCATATTAAAATATATGAAACAATATGATATGTTTCATATTTTTTCATTAAAAAAATGTAATCCTAAAGTGTTTTTCAAGTATTTCTGTAAAGTCTAGGGACAGAAAAGTGGACGTTTCTGTAGAATGACCCAAATGTAATACGCATTTGCAGGTAAACTCGTTTTCAAAAGTTTGCGTTTTCAGGCCACCAAAACGCAACTGTCGTGTACATGAACGGCAAAAAGTTTTCTGTTTTTAGTTGAAAACGGTGTCGTGTAAACAGTCCCACATCAATAAGTGCCATATTAGGCCTATGACAAATATTTTAATATTTTCCAGTACAAAAAAAAAAAAAAAAAAAAAAACTATCATAGTTTCTATCAAAACACAATAGTTACCACTACAAATAGTTACTACTACTATAAAACCATAATAAATTAAAATGGGATCTCCCTCTAAGAGCTTTCAGATTCTATTGTTTATTTAATGTTTTATGGTAGTGATCAATAAAACCCTCAACTTCCTGGAAGTTCAACACGTTGTTATTGAGGAATAAAGACAGACGGTTTATTCGACGCAAAAGACAAATAACTGCTGTTATAATCATATTAGTTGTTATTTTGGTTGAGCAGAACACAGGGACCCTCACCTAAATCACGTGACGGTGAAGGTGCGTGGAGGTGGGCGTGTTCTCGCGACTCTGCCTGGCGCTCACCTGGGTCACTGTGAACAGTCCGAGTGGACGAACAGCTCTGTTTTCGGAAGTGGACACGCAGAATAAGGTGCACCTCTCCATGGCTTCACCTCTGAAAGCGGGATTCCACAGACTGGAGATCCAGAAAACTACATGGGATGTTCCTGACCGATACACCTCACTCAAGCCCGTTGGCTCTGGAGCCTATGGGACAGTGTGGTAAGGGGGACTTATGGGTCAGATTTATATATATGTGAAAATGGATCTTAAATATGTTAAGTGGAGTTTATACTGTACATGATAAGGGGAATTTATAGATGGCATAGGGCAAATATGTTCAGAGGGACTGAAAGACTTACATAGCCTTTGTTAAGTAGTTTTATACAAGGAGATTTTTATAGCCTTTGCCAGATTCTGGATGAATAGACATGAATAAAACCTATTTCAATGTCGCTATTGTAATAGAAAACAGTACTAATCAGTGGTGTAATATGATGATGTAGTAATAATTCTCTGTCTTGACTTTTGCATAATGCATCATTGTTTTTACAAACAGTACTGTCCAGCACTCAAATCTGCTGTCATGTTCATAATGCAGTAGAGTTTCAGTAATGTAAATGATTTGCTATATGCATTTGTGACATAGACTTGAGAGTGAGTGAGCCTGAGGTAAAATAAACAGCTGTGGACTCACATACCTGAGGGGCAGGCTTCAGCATGTTTGCTGATAACACAGAAATTCCCCCCAAAATACTGACACCGTCTCAATCAATATAGCTTTCTTCTGTCATGAGCCTGTTTTGTTTTATTTATTTATGAGGACAATACACATTAATTAACATTTCTGTAAAAGTGCCAGTATTAGCTCATTTCCAACTGTAGTCCTTTGGCCAGATGTTAAAAGAACCATTAAACAGACATAAATACAGACAAAATTTACAGGGGAAAAAAAAGATGTAAAGAATATGCTTTAAATACTACATTTTGGATATTGGATATAGTAAATCTAGTGATAACATTTGATAGAGATCACTACAGCTCTTTCTAGGGATGCATGATATCGTATTAAAGCCGATAAATAATGGATTCTTTCCTTCAGCTGAGACACTTCAGTTGCACACTGATCGCTATGATGCTTTTGAATTGGTATGATTGGAATCACTTCAAAAATGAAAGTACAGTTAAGTGCAAATCTGTCATCAGAGCTGGGTAGATTTCGAATTGTAATCAGTTACTGATTACAAATTACCTGACAAAATTTGTAATCAATAATATAATCTCTTAGATTACACATTTTTGGTAACATAATCGGACTACTTTTGGATTACATTTAGATTACGTTTGTGCTAACCCTTATTTGATGTCACATATATTGTAGGATAATCTTGTACTATTTTGACAGATACAAAGAAAAAATATAGTCCAAAATATATATTCTATTATTAGCCTCAACAGATTGTTTTTAAAGTGAAATGTAGACAGTTAATGCTTCAGAATACTAACACTAATGTACCTGTTAGTGTTTGCTGATGGTAAAACAAAATCACATCTTATGATTTTAAAACATATTTACTTAAAATTATGTATATATAGAAAACAGCAACATTACAAAAAAAAATATTGAAAAACATGAAATTCACAGCATCTATATTTCATCTATTTTCATATACAGTCCCCTCCAAAAGTATTGGAACAGTGAGGACTATTCCTTTATTTTTTCTGTAGACTGAAAACATTTGGGTTTGACATCAAACAATTTATATGAGACAAAAGATCAACATTTCAGCTTTTATTTCCAGGTATTTACATCTGGATCTGATACACAACTTAGAAGATATAACCTTTTGTTTGAACCCACCCATTTCTCATGTGACCAAAAGTATTGGAACAGATTAACTTAAAATAGATTAAAGTGAATAAGACTTCATATTTAGTTGAAAATCCTTTGCTTACAATAACTGCATCAAGCCTATGACCCATTGACATCACCAAACTTTTGCATTCTTCTTTTGTAATGCTTTTCCAGGCTTCCACTGCAGCCTCTTTCAGTTGTTGTTTGTTTTGGGGGGTTACTCCCTTCAGTCTCTTTTTTAGCAGGTAAAATGCATGCTCTATAGGGTTTAAGTCTGGAGATTGACTTGGCCAGTCTAAAACCTTGTTTGAACCCACCCATTTCTCATGTGACCAAAAGTATTGGAACATGTGACTGACAGGTGTGTTTTGTTGCCCTGGTGTGTCCTATTACATTGATTATTCAAACAATAAATAGCACTAAATGTCTGCACTCAGTTTCAGATTTGGGTTTTGCCTGTGCAGACTGCATTTATAGTTAGACGTGTAACCAACATGAAAACCAGAGAGCTGTCTATGGGTGAAAAACAAGCAATTGTGAAGCTGAGAGAAGATGGAAAATCAATCAGAGCCATTGCACAAACATTGACCATAGCAAGTACAACCATTTGGAATGTCCTGAAGAAGAAAGAAACCACTGGTGTACTAAGTAACAGACCTCGAATGGGTAGACCAAGAAAAACATCAGCTGTTGACGACAGAAACATTGTGAGAGCTGTAAAGAAAGACCCTAAAACAACTGTTAGTGACATCAGCAACAACCTCAAGAGGGCAGGAGTGAAGGTATCACAGTCTACTGTCTGCAGAAGACTTCATGAACAAAAGTACAGAGGCTACACCAGAAGATGCAAACCTCTCATTAGCAAGAAGAATAAGAAGGCCAGGCTGGAATTTGCCAAAAACTACAGAGACAAGCCTCAAACATTCTGGGGCAAAGTTTTATGGACTGATGAGACAAAGATTAACCTCTACCAAAGTGATGGAAAGGCTAAAGTTTGGAGAAAAAAAGGATCTGCTCATGACCCCAAACATACAAGCTCATCTGTGAAACACGGTGGAGGTAATGTCATGGCTTGGGCTTGCATGGCTTCTTCTGGGACGGGCTTATTGATCTTCATTGATGATGTAACACATGATGGCAGCAGCAAAATGAACTCTGAAGTGTACAGAAACATTTTGTCTGCCAATTTACAGAAAAATGCAACCAAACTGATTGGGAGATCCTTCATCATGCAGCAAGATAATGACCCAAACACAGTGCCAAAGCAAGAAAGGAGTTCATCAGGGGCAAAAAGTGGAAGGTTTTAGACTGGCCAAGTCAATCTCCAGACTTAAACCCTATAGAGCATGCATTTTACCTGCTAAAAAAGAGACTGAAGGGAGTAACCCCCCAAAACAAACAACAACTGAAAGAGGCTGCAGTGGAAGCCTGGAAAAGCATTACAAAAGAAGAATGCAAAAGTTTGGTGATGTCAATGGGTCATAGGCTTGATGCAGTTATTGCAAGCAAAGGATTTTCAACTAAATATGAAGTCTTATTCACTTTAATCTATTTTAAGTTAATCTGTTCCAATACTTTTGGTCACATGAGAAATGGGTGGGTTCAAACAAAAGGTTATATCTTCTAAGTTGTGTATCAGATCCAGATGTAAATACCTGGAAATAAAAGCTGAAATGTTGATCTTTTGTCTCATATAAATTGTTTGATGTCAAACCCAAATGTTTTCAGTCTCAGAAAAAATAAAGGAATAGTCCTCACTGTTCAATACTTTTGGAGGGGACTGTATATTTAAAATATTATTATTATTTCATATATATTTCATATATATTCATATATATTTATTATTATTTCATATATATATATATATCATCTATATTTCATATATATTCATATATATTTAATATATTACTATTATTATTATTATTTCATATATATATTTCATATATTTCATATATATTTAATCTATATTTCATATATTATTATTATTTTATCTGTATTTCATATATATTCATCTATATTTCCCCATCACCACCAGAAAAAAAACTCAAAGAATCATGAATGTATATAATCGGCAGGTTTATTATGAAAAAAATATAAATGTAAAAAAAAAAAAATGAAAAATTAGGAGAATCAATGAATTGTGAACAACTTACTGCCATTGTGTAAATATGTAATCATGTAATCCATAAAAAGTAACTGTAGTCTGATTACGAGTATTTTAAGAAGTAGTTTACTCAAATTACAAGTACTTGATTTTTGGAATCTGATTACGTAATCCAGATTACATGTAATCCGTTACTACCCAGCTCTGTCTGTCATATAGGCTACATAAAATTATTATGATATAAAATAACATCATTATAATTGTGTGCTTGGGCGAAACTTTTGTTTTTTTGTAATCAGGCTCTCAAAAATGAAATAAAAATTTAGATTTAGATTTATCGACCAATATATCGGTTATTGGCTTTCAAATATAAAGAAATATCGGTTATCGGTATCTGCCAAAATATTCATATCGGTGCATCCCTAGCTCTTTCCTGAACATTTGTTGCACTGGAGCTAACTGATTTGCATATTCACTAAATAGAGAGCAGTGGATTTACAAATATGCAAAATGGTTCTATAATTATATTATTATTATTATTATTTAAATATGCATGAACTAAAACGAAGCAATCAAACATACATTGTTTATCAAACAGGAAAATTCATATATAATTTCTTATAAAATATGTAATAATACCAGGAAAGTCGCCCTTCTTAGTTCTCTAACATTTCTTTATACCGAAATTGTGTGAATCCATCAATAAATGATGAATAATTTATAGTTTTTAGTTGTATGAGGCAGTGCTTGTATGCCATCTCTCTGTTATCTGTGAAAATGAATTTCATGTCAAATTAATTATGTGATGTGATGGTTTCTAATAACAACTTCTGTGCAGTTCTGCAATTGACCAGAAGACAAAGGAAAAGGTGGCCATAAAAAAGCTTTACAGACCATTCCAGTCTCTGATCCATGCTAAACGTGCCTACAGAGAACTCCGACTGCTCCGTCACATCCAACACGACAACGTAAGTCTCAGATTCCCAAGAGGAAGACAATAAATCTAGGAAAGGATTGAATATCACATGTTTCTGTGTCATTTGCATGGTTATTTCTTACTGACAGCCTCTTAACTTTCATTTATCATTTAGACCAGAGCTTTAACATTTGTTTTGTATGTATGTAGTTTGTAACAGCATCATAATCCTTCTGTCAATTGAAAGAGAATGAACAGATTTCACGATACTACTGTTGTGAAAGCCCCCCTTCATCTTCTCAAACCGGTTTCTGTGCTTAGTAAACAGTGCGCCTGACCTCAAGTTGAGTAGCAAGAGGATCAAGAATAATTTATGCAATATTTTATCCTCTTTTCAAATCCCAGACCAGTTAAGTCACTGGAATTACAAATTCATTATTCTAAGTTTGCCAGGGCAAAGTTTGCTTTAATGATTTTTTAAGCAACAGCAAATAAGCATATCTGCAAGCAGCAATTATGGGTTCAAGCACAAAAGAACAGTATAGGTCTGCATAGATTTGTGTGGTCAATACAAGTGTTGTTGAATACAGTTGATCAATATTCCTTTTAAAGGGATAGTTCACCCAAACTTACCCTGTAAAAAATAATTGTTGGTTTAACTTAAAAAAGGTTGCCTTAAAATTTTGAGTTCATTGAAATTAAAAATCAAAAAGTTAATACAATGAAGGCGACTGGTTTAATCAACAGAAACTCAAAATAGTTGATTTAAAAAGTTGATTTAACAAAACAAAAAAAAATGTTGAAATAACAAATCATGAAAATAATTTTTCATCAAGAAAATAATTTCTTTCTTGTGTTGAACACAGAAGAAGATATTTTGAAGAATGTTGGGAACCAAACAGTTTCTGGTTCCCATTGACTTCCAAAGTATTTTTTTCTGTACTATGGAAGTCAATGGGGACCAGCAGCTGTTTGGTAAATATCTTCCTTTATGTTCAACAGAAGAAAGAAACTGAGGGTGAGTAAATAATGACATAATTGTAATTTTTGGGTGAACTATCCCCTTAAATCCAATTCTGTTAGTGAGGCCTAGTCCAAAGATGATTTGAAACTTTATAAGATGAGTGTAAACAACACATACATCTGTGCAAATTGTAAAAAAATTGTGAAAAGTTATTAATCATTTTATTCTGCAAGCCCTTACAGAGCCCTTAAGGAGACATGGTAATGGAACAAAAAATAATAATAATAAAATATATATATATGCCCACTGCCCTCAAAAGTTTGAAAACGCATTAGAAAAGTGGGGTTTTGGACAATATTGGCATGAATCCTTTTTAATTTGTGATAATTTTGCACTGATAAGGGACAACACAAACTACAAAAACATATTTTATTACATAAACAGTTTATACAAAGAAAAAAATCATCAAAATATCCAGCATTAGCAGCTATCTGACCTAAACTGGGTTCTGATTGGTTCATTGTATTCTAAACTTAATTGGCAATCAATTGTTGAAGCTATTAAGGTGTGCTGACCCAAACATCTTTTGCAAACCTGGGCCAAGTTTAAACCAGTAACCAGCATCACAGCTGGCAAAGGGGCACATCTGACTTTGACATGTATATATTGCCATTATTATGTAATCAAAATGAAAATTATTATTGCTGGTCTTCAATGATAATGTCAAGTTACTGTAATGTATATGCACCAAAAAATGATAAGGATTTATGCTGATATCGTCCAACCACACGGGTGTTTCCAAACTTTTGGAGGGCAGTATATATATATATATATATATTATTGCGTTCCCCTGAGAAATTTTGCATTTGCTTGAAAAAGAAATGATATAATGATATAATAAAACTAACATAGTTATTCCTCCCAACTCATATTATTCACATCACCAGTGTTGCACTTTGTAAGGGAATGCAAACCTTTTGTGTTCTTCTGCAGAGTTTCTCGAGGGAAAGTAAAAGTTTAGCAGGACAGACCAAAGTTTCTCAAGCAAATGCGCTTCTAGAGGAAATGAAAAGTTTTGGAGTGAATTCAAAAACACTAAAAATATAATTCTTCCTTCCATCATATTTTTTCCACCCATCTCCATGTCCCCTTAGACATACACTGGGCGAAAATGTATGATTTTAGGTAATATATTCAAAAGTTAGAGCAATTTGTCTTATAATATTCACAACTTCAGACCGAAACCTATGGCCTTTCATATACTTCTATTATGCGAGAAGCAGCAGAATTATAAGAAAATGAACCAATACTATATATGTGCCATTCTTGGGATAAATTTCATAACTTATATTGTCCTTCACGTCCTTGTGAAATGAATCATAATGAATGATGTTTAACAATTCACTAATTAGTAATGCACAGATCATTCCTGAATGCAAATGTATTCTTCTTCCTGTAGGTGATCTGCCTCCTCAATGTCTTCACCCCTGATTCCTCGCTGGAGAAATTTGATACTTTGTGAGTGTCGAGATGAACAGAATGCATTCCTGTGCAGAAATCTTGCACTTGTCACGACAGGCTGAGGGATGCAGTGCATGCGTGTGGATGTATTTGTGTGTGAGTGAGAGGATGTGCTCCATACAGAGGCCATTTAAAATCTATTTGTGTGTTTCTTTGATTTTAGACTACTTTTTCATCCCAGCTTTTCTAAATTACAAACTTCAGTGATACTGAAATGCCTACATTTTCTAATATTTGTCCCTAGCTATATGGTGATGCCATTTGTAGCTCAGGATCTTGGTCACATAATGAAGAAGAAACAATTAACCAGCAAAGTCATCATATACCTGTTCTATCAGATACTGCGAGGACTCAAGGTCTGCCTTCATTCATATTCATTCAAACTCTTTCATTCTTCTGTACTTCCGATTCACTGACTTCCTTGTAATACCACTTATTGATGACATTGAAACATGAATATTGATTGATATTGATATGTTTTTTTCCTTAGTACATCCATTCTGCTGGGATTATTCATCGGGTATGTACTATGTAGAGTAAATCTTGCCTATTTATCCATACAGTGATAAATATTCTCCACCGTTGAAAACTTTGGGTTTCTGAAAAAGTCTTTTATGCTCACCAAGGCTGCATTTATTTGACACAGTAAAAACAGTAATATTGTGAAATATTAATACAATTTAAAATAGCTGTCTTCTATTTGAATATATTTTGAAGTATATTTATTTCCTGTGATCAAAGCTGAATTTTCAGCATCATTACTCCAGTCTTCAGTGTCACATGATCCTTCAGAAATCATTCTAATATGATGATTTGATGCTCAAGAAACATTTATGATTATTATCAATGTTATAAACATTTGCTTTATATATTTATGGAAACTGTGTTACTTTTTATGCGATTTCTTGATGAATAGAAGGTTCAAAAGAACAGCATTTATTTGAAAATGAAATGTTTTTTGAACATTATAAATGTCTTTAATATCACTTTTGATCAATTTAATGCATCCTTGCTGAATAAAAGTACTAGTTTCTTTAAAAAAAAAAAATCTTACTGAGCCTAAACTATTGAACTGTAGTGTGTGTGTGTGTGTGTGTGTGTGTGTGTGTGTTATGTTCGTAACAGTAAGACATAAAAGCATGATTAAATGCAAAATGTTAGTCATGAGATTATTACAAATGTACTGTAGCTCATTGTTTTTTTAAATGTTAAAAATGTAAAATTGTAAATAATATATATGTTCATGCATATTCATGACACTTAAATAATCAGAATATGACCAAATTCTGATTAACAATGGAATATTTCTGTGCATGTAAACAATCTCTGATGAAATGACACTAGTTTCTTGTTTCAGGATCTTAAGCCTAGCAACCTCGCAGTGGATGAAAACTGTGAATTAAAGGTAAACATAGTTAAACAGGTGTTAGTTAAAGGGTTAGTTCACCCAAAAATGAAAATAATGTCATTAATTACTCACCCTCATGTTGTTCCACACCCGTAAGACCTTCATTCATCTTCAGAACACAAATTAAGATATTTTTGATGAAATCCGATGGCTCAGTGAGGCCTTCCATTGACAGCAATGATCATTAACACTTCTCAAAATGCAGAAAGCTACTAAAGGACATACTGTGTTTAAAATCAGGTTCATGTGACTACAGTGGTTCAACCTTAATGTTATGAAGCGACGAGAATACTTTTTGTGCACCAAAAAAACTAAATAACAACCTTTCAACAATATCTGATGGGCGATTTCAAAACACTGCTTCGGAGGTTTACAAATCATTTGATTTGAATCAGTTGTTCGAAGCACCAAAGTCACATGATTTCAGCAGTTTGGCAGTTTGATACGCGATCCGAATCAACTGATTCAAATCAAATGATTCGTAAAGCTTCATGAAGCAGTGTTTTGAAATCGGCCATCACTAGATATTGTTGAATAAAGTCATTATTTTGTTTTTTTTTGGTGCACAAAAAGTATTCTCGTGGCTTTATAATATTAAGGTTGAACCACTGTAGTCACATGATCTGAGTAGCTTTCTGGATCTTGAGAAGTTCGGTGGCATTGCCGTCAATGGAGGCCTCACTGAGCCATCGGATTTCATCAAAAATATCTTAATTTGTGTTTCTGAAGATGAATGAAGGTCTTACGGGTCCTGGAACTTGCAGTGTGTTGAGTCAATCGCTCCAGCTCCTCGTTGGGTGAACTACACTCGCTCCTAAATAAAATGCTTCATACTACAGTACCGTTAAATGATCAGCATCCATGATACAGTGAAATTATCTTCCCGAGTCCTATAAGATTATTTCCAAACTGTGAGGTGAATGATCATTTGTTTCCCAAGATTACCGCCTCATAAAACTTTTTAGAATCACTCTCTTGTCTGTTTTATTTATAGAAGGCCATATTATTGCCCTAAAGTTTTCAGATAGATCTTAGATTTTGTTTTTGGTAGATAGACTAGAATAGGTTAGATTCATGCTTAAATAGTTCAGATAGAAACACATTATTTTTCACATATTTTACACTATTGCAGCACCTCTCTTCCCAGTCTGTAAAAAAAAGTAATGCTGTTCAGCATTCAACTGTCTCTATGAAGCCCCTCCTTCTGAAAAGCATAATGTACGCCTCTTTGATTTTGAGTATGCCGTCTGGATCAAGTGTGTTGTGATTTGAGCGTGTTTTGGAAATGTCCCGCCCCTTACCGTAACCCCAGGTTTCAACACACTATTAACGGTGTTTCAATATGTAAGAAATTTTGCAGTAAAATATCCAGAAAACCACTAGCTGCCAGTGAATTATATATTTTGTTCACTTTGAGTACTTTTTACAATATCCCAAATGTTTGAGAAAAGTTGCAATTTTACCCAAGGCTCCGGGACGTGTGAGGAGTCGCCTGTCAATGGCGTCATACCCGCGTTACCCTCAATTTCCGGTTTTATTTTGTAGAAACCATGGAAACATTTCCAAAAACTAATCATTGTTATATAGCTGGTCAACACGTTTAGTCTTTTGTTTAAATCTAATTGTCTTGATTTTTTGCGAGTACCATGCTTTACCATGCCTCAGAGAAAAACACTATTTTGTGAAGTGAGCTAACATAGCATAATCAGATGCAGCTTTATTTCTAGTAACAGTAATACAGAATTTTCTCCATCATACAATACGGTTTTAAAAGCTTTAATTGCATGCCATTTATCAACACAATCATCCAGCATTTAATATGATATTGTAAAATCGATCTATCTTACTGCAGTGTGTAACAGTGTCTCACAGCAGCCGCCGAGCGAACGCACAGAGTAACGTTATACATCATTTTCAACACTCGTCAAATGTATCTAATATGATAAACAGAGCTGCGTTACCTCATACTCATGACCGGAAAAGCGGAAGCGGCGCCGGCGACTGTGTCATAATAAAAGTCCCGCTGCTCGTGAGGCGTGTGTTGATCAATCGCTCCAGCTCCTCGTTCAGCTCCACAACACTCGCTCCTGCTCTGCTTCACACTACAGTAACGATAATTGGTAATACCGGCTGTGATCGCATCCATGAACATGATTTCTACAACGCTCATAAAATTTAATTTAAAAAAAATAATAAAGAATACCAAGTCAACCCCCCCAAGTCCTTTATTTTGAGTATCCTTGGATGGCAATTATTTAAATGAGATTATGTTTGTTTTGGAAGAAAACTCAAGACCAATGGAGGTGTTTCAGGGAGTTGAAACACTGCCTGATATAGAGAAGAACTCCTGCTTGATTTGTGCTTTGGTTTGCAACCTTTTTCATGCTCAAAGCAACATAACACCTAAAGAGAGTTGGACATGTCCTTAACTACTATCCCAATCGGGCCGATTCTAAGAACGCACTCACTTGAGCCTGGTACGCCATGATTTCAGAATTGAATTCTCAGCACGTTTGAACCGTCAGGCTGGTAGAATGCCTGATGTTGCAACTCAGGATTGGTTACTTGTCTGTCACCTGGCTGCCAGTTTCTCTGTAGCTGGTCAAGCACGGTATTTGAGCAAAGCTTTAAAATTAAAAGAATGAGATCCTCCAAACGCGGTCGCTATTACATATCAAGTGCACCTTTAAAGCAATTGTGTCAAAGCAGCTCAACCTTTTAAAGAATAGGTCTCACCCCCGTTATTTTGACCGGCTGGGCCGGATCTGCACGGAATGGAACGGTGAAGCAATAAGAACAGTTTGGTCCAACAGTGAAAAGTGGCTTATGTGGCCTGTTTCTTACTCTCTTTGTTAGATTCTGGACTTTGGACTGGCGAGACACACAGAAACTGAGATGACGGGCTATGTAGTGACACGCTGGTACAGAGCCCCCGAAGTCATTTTCAACTGGATGCATTATACTCAAACAGGTGACCTTTGACCCTTTAATTATTGACCCACCCAACGCATTGTGTAAAAGTTGTTCTGTTTTAAGTCACTGTAGTCTTTTGTCACAATGCACTGTTCTTTGTTCAGTTGACGTTTGGTCCGCTGGCTGCATCCTGGCCGAGATGATAACAGGAGAGGTGCTTTTCCCAGGCAGTGACAGTATCCTTTCTCTTTCCTCGCTTTCTAAATATGTCTTTTGAGCAAAATAGTGCCTATTCCTTAACGTTATGTCTAGGTATTGACCAGCTGAAGAAGATCCTCAGCCTGACAGGCACACCAAACTCAACGCTTGTTATGAAAATGCAAAGCAAAGATGTAGGCAAATACCATCAGAGGACTGTTATTGTCTATTTTAGGATTCTTCTTCTAGTCTGTTTGTCATTATTGTACTGATGTGTTGGCAGGCACAGTCATATGTACGCTCACTTCCAGTGCAAAAGAAAAAGGCTTTCAAAGAGGTCTTTTCTGGTATGGATCCTACTGGTATGTCCACACCTACCAAATTGATTTCACTTTTATAAACATTTTAGACCAGTAATAATTAACTTAACTGCTTTAATTCTCTTATATTGCATTGCTTTTGTATGAGTAAAAGTCACCCTCTAGTGGTAGACTACTGCATTAGCCGCTGCAGTACTATGATAGCTGTTTGATTTACAAGGCTTCGTAAAGCCAATATCAAAGTTTGTCTTGACAAGGTTTCCCATCTGTTGCATCATAATTCAGCTTTGATTTAATGCATCTACAGCCATCGATCTGTTGGAGGGCATGCTGGTTTTGGACCCGGAGGTCAGACTTACGGCAAAACACGGCCTTTCACATCCATATCTGTCTGAGTTCCATGACCCTGAAAACGAGCCTGTGTCTCCAGCATACGATGATTCGTTTGAGAGTCTGGATCTGGCCGTCAGCGAATGGAAGAGTGAGAGCACATGCATACACACATAAAACTCTGTCTTATTTAACATTTACAATTTATTCTGCACTCTGTTTAACCTGCTCTAAAACATTTCTAAATTCTTACTTGTATTTAAAGCTCTTCTGCTATTATGTCTCCCAGGTCTTATCCACATGGAGATCATGACATTTGACCCAGACAACCCCGGAGTGACTGCAACATAATACCTCATCTGTACATACAGCACTCCAAAGAATTAGACACAGATTGAACTATTGTTTGCTTTTTTTATCAAACAGCATTAGCTAGTTATCTTTAAAACCTTTGAAACCTGATGTTATCAAACACTGTTAACTGGCTATCTTCAAATATAGATATTGACTACATCAAGTGTGTAAACCAACTTTTTTTTTTTTTTAAAGAATTTTAAAGTACTCAAGTATTTTAAGATAATAATGAAATGAGGAAAGATAAAAGTGTAAAAAAATAAATAAATAAATAAATGTGATTTTTTTTTTTTTTTTGTGGATGTTTTGTTCTTTCTTTATATTATATTATATTATATTGACCTTTAATATTAACTGTTCATCCTCGTGTGAGGACACCCATCCTAAAAAAAAAATTAAAAGGCATCTACAGTTGAGCTCAAAAGTTTACATACCCCTTGCAGAATCTGTGAAAATGAATAATTTTAACAAAATAAGAGAGATCATACAAAATGCATGTTATTTTTAATTTAGTACTGTTTAGTATTAAAGACACTGTAAGATATTTTATATAACAGATGTTTACATATAATCCACAAGACAAAAAAAATGTTTTTTTGTTTTGTGATGGTTGTCTCTTGTTTGTCCTGAGCATTTAAACTGAGCTCTGTTCTTCAGAAAAATCCTCCAGATCCTGCAGATTCTTCAGTTTTCGAAGGATTATTTGCATTGCATTTTTTGCTCAAACACAACTATTAAAAAAATCATTACAAACATTCACTGATGCTCCAGAAGGAAACACGATGCATTAAGAGTCGGGGGGTGAAAACTTTTTGAATTTGAATATCGAGGTAAATTGTACCAAATTTGTCTTCCAGGAAATGTGAAAATATCTTCTTTTGCTTCCGAAGGGCAGTACTAAATGAAAAAATCTGATATTTAAACAAAATAAGAAACATTTGGACTTCTTCATCCTGTTCAAAAGTTTTCACCCCCTGACTCTTAATACATCGTGTTTCCTTCTGGAGCATCAGTGAATGTTTGAACCTTTTTCCCTCAGTTGTCCTCAGTGTGAAAAGACGGATCTCAAAATCATTCAGTCACTGCTGGAAAGGGTTCAAATATGCAAAAATGCTTGAAAACTGAAGAATCTGCAGGATCTGGAGGATTTTTCTGAAGAACAGAGCTCAGTTTAACTGCTCAGGACAAACAAGAGACTCATGAACAACCATCACAAAACACACAAACAGTTCGTAGATCATCCAGGTGACCACACAGCATATGAAGAATCAAGGGTAAACTTTTAAACGGGGTCATTTTTATAAATTTAGCATTTTTTTTTGTCTTGTGGACTATATATAAACATCTTTTATGTAAAATATGTTACTCAGGACAATACTAAATAAAAAATAACATGCATTTTGTATGATCTCTCTTATTTTGTTAAAATTATTCACATTTTCAAAGATTGTGCAAGGGGTATGTAAACTTTTGAGCTCAACTGTATATAAATGTATTAATACCCAATTTATACTGTGGAATTAATATTATATATCTAAAATATTATTGTGAAAATATTTAGTTTCTTTTAAATTACATTAGGTTTCTTTTGTTCTACTCATAACCTTTTATTTATTCAAATATTTTAATCACATTTTTGTCTTTTTACATTTTTTACACAGATTAAAAAAAAAAAAAAAAAAAAAAAAAAATATATATATATATATATATATATATATATATATATATATATATATATATATATATATATATATATATAATGTATTTAATATTTAATAATTATATTTAATATTTATTTATATCTATACAGTACAGTCCAAAAGTTTGGAACCACTAAGATTTTTAATGTTTTTAAAAGAAGTTTCGTCTGCTCACCAAGGCTACATTTATTTAATTAAAAATACAGTAAAAAACAGTAATATTGTGAAATATTATTACAATTTAAAATAACTGTTTTCTATTTGAATATATTTCACAAAGTAATTTATTCCTGTGATGGCAAAGCTGAATTTTCAGCATCGTTACTCCAGTCTTCAGTGTCACATGATCCTTCAGAAATCATTCTAATATGCTGATCTGCTGCTCAACAAACATTTAATGTGTACAATTGTACAAAATATTTGTGTACAATATTTTTTTTCAGGATTATTTGATGAATAGAAAGTTCAAAAGAACAGTGTTTATCTGAAATCTAATCTTTTGTAACATTATAAATGTCTTTACTGCCACTTTTGATTGATTTAATGCATCCTTGCTAAAAGTATTCATTTCTTTAATTTCTTTTCAAAAAAATAAAAATAAAAATTCTTACTGACCCCAAACTTTTGAACGGTAGTGTATAATGCTACAGAAGCTTTGTATTTCAGATAAATGCTGTTCTTTTGAACTTTCTATTCATCAAGGAATCCTGAAAAAAAAAAGTACACAACTGTTTTCAACATTGAAAATAATCATAAATGTTTATTGAGCAGCAAATCAGCATATTAGAATGATTTCTGAAGGATCATGTGACACTGAAGACTGGAGTAACGATGCTGAAAATTCAGCTTTGCATCACAGGAATAAATTACTTTGTCAAATATATTCAAATAGTACACAGTTATTTTAAATTGTAATAATATTTCACAATATTACTGTTTTTTACTGTATTTTTAATTAAATAAATGTAGCCTTGGTGAGCAGACGAAACTTCTTTTAAAAACATTAAAAATCTTAGTGGTTCCAAACTTTTGGACTGTACTGTAGATAGATAGATAGATAGATAGATAGATAGATAGATAGATAGATAAGCAATTTGACGTTAGTTAGATGTAAAATTGACAAATAACCGTTAGGGGATGCTATTAGCTAGTATAAGTTAGTAATTTTAAAGGTGCAATGTGTCCATTTTAAGAGGATCTATTGACAGAAATGCAATATAATATACATAACTATGCTTTCAGTGGTTTATAAAGATTTTACATAATGAACCGTTATATTTTTATTACCTTAAAATGAGCCATTTCTATCTGCATACACCGCGGCTCCCCTTACATAAGTCGTCATTTCACGCCAGCATGTTTCTACAGTAGCCCTAAACGGACAAACTGCTCTACACAGCGTGTTTGCTTAATGTCTTCTCTCTGCTGTCTCAGACGACAATATCTTTGTCCTGTGTTGGCCACCGTAGCTTCTCCTATATTGCAATTTGCAAACCTCACTGCTAGATGCTGTTAAAATTTACACACTGCCCTTTAAGTTACCACAAGTTTCCATTGAGCAATGCCGATATGCTTTGATGTTTTTCCCGCACCGTTAATTTTGGATAGCGGGATGATAGTGTGTCAAGAAGCTGTATCAGGTTAGTTTGTAATGATACATCACATTTGACCTGGTCGCGAGGTCTTCGCTCTGATAAATCAATCGACGGCTTTCAACAGAGGGTAGATCTCTCAAAGGACAATTAACTATCAGGTTTATCCACTTAAGACAACAACAGAATTGTCCTTTAAGGAGTATGAGTAATGCTAACTGACCTGCCAGCCAAACCCTCATTGAATGGAAGCTTAGTTCCCCTGTTGTAACCCGATATTTTGGCTCTGCTTGGTCAGGTGTGGTTTTTAGGTCCTATGGGAACGCGTATGAATAGTGGTTGGGTAGTGTTTATCTGTTTAGCCAACACATGTTTAAAGTGTAGTGTACATTTAACAGCGATATTTAACTCTCAGAAGTGTTGTGACTTTGCATGTTTTTTCTGAATGTATTGCGCCTGATGACCTTTTCCAAATCTTGAGGTGATGATCACAAGAAGTGTGTCATTTTTCCCTATTGCACCAGCTTCATGTCCTAACAACATAATCAATATTCAGAACAGTGGTGGATCAATATCCAGTCTCAAACAGGTCACATCTATGGATCTGGAATATGAGATATGCCTAAATGTCCTTGTTTGTAATATTATTTTGTGCTGATTTTAATTACTTTTACTAATAATTGCTGGTCTTGGAGCTTTGTCCCTTTAAAAAAAAAAATAGTATTCCAAAGTATTTAAAAGAATACTGTCACCAAAAACATAATGACTATTTGTAATATTTGAAAAATACCTTAAAATATATATATATTTTTAAATATTTTTGAAAGCTAATATGTGTACACTCACATGTATTTAATATTTAAGATTAATGTGTTATCTTATAACTCTTTAATTTTGCAGTTCCACTGCATTTTTAGATTTAAACTTTTCTTGAAAATGGTAAAAAAGTTTTATTTTTTATTTTTTTATATTCCGTTTCTTGATTGTGGACACTCTTATATCATGGACCCATATACCTCTATAGCACTGATGATTAAATGATCAAGTTTTAGTTACATTTGTGTATTCCTATATTGTGTAAAAGAGAAAAGTTGATGAAATAAAAACTGAAGACAAATGATTGTATAGAACCCTGATTTATTGATGTTTCCATGTGGTACATAGTTCATGATTTGATGAATACAACAATTTTGACAGAACAGCTCATCAGCCCATCATCCAAAATCAGGGACAGAAAAGAGTAAAAGTTACTCCTCTCTGAGGGAAGTAAAATCTCAAATGAGTAGCTTTTGTTGCACTATAATGCAGCCGAAGCATTAACAACGCTGGTCGTAGTGACAAGGAATTTATGTCAGTTGATAAGCAGTTGTTTGCATTTAATACTTACATGTTGTAACACAGAGCAACAAAAGCTATTCATCTTGAGCTTCATGCTTTGTCTCTCTTATTAGCTCTTTTCCAATAGTACATCCCCTTAAGGACAATTTGCACTCTGGATGAGGAGCGATGCCAAGAGGAAACAACAAGAATAAAGACAACACGGTGAATGTGACAAGACGTTCTGCAGGTGTAACACTTTGACATTAAAGTCTCTTTGGGTCACGGTGGTTTGGGGGTTAAACACATCAAAAATGTATGAACACATTGAAATGGGGAGTGAAAAGATCTTGTTTCCCAGGTGGTAGATGAAGAGGAAGAGGGAACTGGGTGGACGAGTTTAGAAGCGGCGCTTCTGGCTAGACTGCACCACAGAGGAGCGGGACACTGAGATTTGACCACCGCCGCCGCCGCCGCCACCGCTCATGCTCAGGCTGGAGCCACCGCCATATCCAAAGCCGCTGCCACCACTGAAGCCGCTGCCACCACCGTAGCCGCTGCCACCACCGAATCCGCTGCCTCCACCGAAGCCGCTGCCTCCACCGAAGCCGCTACCACCACCGTATCCGAAGCTGCCGCCACCACCTGTGAACCAACGAACAAAGACATTAGTTATACTGAACAACACCAATGCACTCTATTACAGCAAATTATGTGCTGAAAATATCTTTTTATATAAGGTAAAGATAAAAATATAATAAGCTTACTGCTGCTTGACTCCTGGATGTGGATGGTTGCAGCACTGCCACCAGTAGCAATCCTAATAAAATTAAAAGAAAATAAATGTCAATGTCTAGATATAGACAAATTTCAAGAGAATAAAAAATACTTCAACTTTCAGATTAGAAAAGTGACTAACCTGGACTCCTCTCCTTCCAGAAGCTTCCTGTAGGTTGCGATCTCAATGTCCAAGGCCAGTTTGACATTCATGAGCTCCTGGTACTCACGCACCTGGCGCGCCATATCCTGCTTTGCTCTTTGCAGGGCCTCCTCCAGTTCCTTAATGCGGAGCTTGGCATCCTTCACTGCCAGTTCTCCACGCTCCTCAGCCTCAGCGATCTGAGCTTCCAGGTTGGCACGCTGAGCAATTCAAAGAAGACATTACAACTTTAGTTTTCAGCAGCACTTTTACATTATTCCTGTCCACTTCTCAGGGACTCCTTTACATTACATTATTCCTAACATAACATGCACGTTTCGATAATTGGATGAACTTTTATTTGAAAGCACATTTAGTACACACTAAGGATTTAGTTGGCAATCTAATTTAGGCCGAAACCTCGTCCAAAAAGCAACTACTTACTTGTCCCTTGACAGATTCAATTTCATTCTGAAGTCTGCTGATCATGCGGTTGAGCTCAGCAATCTCGGCCTTGGTGTTGCGAAGGTCATCTCCATATTTGCCGGCAGATGACTGCATCTCCTCGAACTGGGAGGTGAAAAAGGAGACATTATCATTAGGATCTGCCAGTTGGTTGCTTCAAAATAGTCTTTGTTTGATATTTGATGCTTGATTCTTTTCTCACCTTCTGTTTGTACCACGACTCGGCCTCAGCACGGCTGCGGTTGGCAATGTCCTCATACTGAGCACGGACCTCGGCAACGATGGAATCCATGTCCAGGTTGCGACTGTTGTCCATTTCCACAATGACTGATGTGTCTTTGATCTGTCCCTGGAGTTCACGGAGCTCCTAAAATTGCAAGGTGAGGGTATAAGGCATTGAGATAAACCTAACATTGGAAACTAGCATTGCAGTCATCATATAATTCCATCAAACGCTCACCTCCTCAAAGATGGCTCTAAGGAAGTTGATTTCATCTTGAAGGGAATCAACCTTGGCCTCAAGCTCAACCTTGTTCATGTAAGCAGCGTCAACATCCTATGAAGAAATGCACAAAGCTCAATATAATGGGTAGACTCTACTGATGAACAATCAAAATAGTTGAAAATAATATAACTAGAGGGTCAAGAAAGCAGCCAAAGGTGTTACCTTCTTGAGCAGGACAAATTCATTTTCCACTGCGGCACGCTTGTTGATTTCATCCTCATATCTGCAAAGATAAGTTTTCCATTTTAGCACATTTCTTGTGAAATTATACCTAGACTCCCTAAACACACAGCTACTGTACTTACTTGTTCTTGAAGTCCTCCACCAAATTCTGCATGTTCTTCATCTCTCCTTCTAGCTTCATCTTCTCATTACCAAGTCCATCAAGCTGTCTGCGCAGGTTGGCGATGTAGGCCTCGAACATGGCGTCGATGTTGGAGCGGGTTGTCGTCTGGTCCTGCAGTAAACTCCATTTTGTCTCAAGTACTTTGTTCTGCTGCTCTAGGAAGCGCACCTGTATTTGAAATAAACCAATAAAGAATTTGAATAAATGGCTTTATTAGGAAAAGAAGGCATCAGGGCCATTTGATATGCAATTACTTATGCCCAAGATGTGTCTTATGCAGTAATTATCAAGCACACCTCTTATTGCATATCTAGACTTGCGTTGACACACCTTTGGCAACTTTAGAGAAATTTGTTAGCATGTGTGCCATGCCGTGTTGGCCAGCACAGATTCTTGGAGTAACTGTCTAATTAATATGCACTCTCCCCTTTGAGATCATATAATGTTAACCTCACATGACACCTCAACATGTTCAGACTACTCCTAAAACCTTTCCCTCCTGGCATAAAGGCGAGGCTCTTAGAAGACCTGTGCCAAATGCCAGGCCTTAACAGAGATGATATGGCACGCCTTTACCCTCAGGTGCTAACTGTACCCTCCATTCTGTAGATTCTTGGCATGAATTTAATTATGTGCACAACCTCACAATGACTTTGAACTTTGAGGATTCACATAAAAAGAACAAAACATTGATGACATCAGTTGTTATTTGAGCTACATGCTTGCTGATCATATCTCTTGTCAGAATCACACAAATGGGCGTAGCAGCTACATTAAGTATGGGGTGAAATTTACAAGGTGTGGTTACATAGTGAATTCCCCAAAGGTCTAAGATAATCAAAACAGGAATCTAGGTTTGTTTAAGAAAAGATGAAAGTGATTATTAGGACCTACATGAAGTTACGTCTATAAGACTTTTAGGAGCATTTTATGACAAGGTATTACTTTGAGTAAGAGTTAAAGATGATACTCATCTGTTACACACACACATATACATATCTGCATTGCTGCCATATGGATAGATGAAAACTTGATCCATGCCCTTATTTGGATTGGTCCAGTCATTGGATCTTACCTGGCTTGGGTTTCCAAACTCACCCTCACCATCAAAGAACAATTGCATACAAGGAAAACAACTCAAGCCTGTGCTAAGATGTAGATTTTGACTGCTTTACTGAAGTTTAGTGATAATGATGCATATGCAATGGCATCCTATGTGCTTACTGTTCTACTGAACCTGACACTAGCAGGATTTCTGGGTGCAAGTGACTGGCTGTGAAATATTTAATGAGCAGAACCCAGATCAGATGAAGGCCCTTGAAATGTGTGCATGAAAACCAAACATTCAAAATGTCAGAGGAACAAGATCAGATTGTTGTGTTGTGCAGCTGTGCATGTTTGCAAAGAGAAAACTAACCTTGTCAATGAAGGAAGCAAAGCGGTTGTTGAGGTTCTTGATCTGCTCTTTCTCCTGGGTGCGGACAGCTTGGATGTTGGGGTCGATGTCTAGGTTCAATGGAGCTAGGAGGCTCTGGTTGACTGTGACAGCTGTGATGGGTGCCATACCGCCATGACCGAATCCTCCACCAAATCCACCACCGCCGAATCCAGCACCACCACCGAATCCTGCACCGCCACCGAATCCTGCACCACCTCCGAAACCTGAACCACCGCCGAATCCAGCACCACCGCCGTAACCACCTCCGAGACCAACTCCGAGACCTCCACCGCCAATGCTGTAGCTGTAGCTTGCTCCGGATCCTCCTCCAAAGCCGGATCCTCCTCCAAAGCCGGCTCCGCCACCACCGCCGGAGCGACGGAATGACACAGAGCTCATCCTGCTGCCAATGGGAGCTGCGCTGGCAGACATGCTAGAGAAGCTCTTTCTAATACCTCCACCACCACAAAAGCCGCCGCTCAAGCTTCCGCCGCTGCTGTACTGTACTGTTTTAATTGAAGTCATGGCTGCTGTCGTCTATGAGGGGATGAGGACTGGTCAGAGAAAGAGCAGGAGGAGACAGAGAGAGATCCAGAGCAGGTGAGCTCACTAGAGGAAAGATAAATCCCTCTGAGTGCCTTCTCCGAGGACAGCAAGGGCTTTTATACCTCTTATGCCACGGGAGGGGCTCATCTGATCACTCCCCTTTCGGCCTCAGGCTCCTGTCCTGCCTTTCTCCACTCTCCAACTGATACATACACCCATCTTGCTGGGCTGGTATGGGAGTACTTTCAGCAGGGTCAGGCCACACCCTGCCTTACATACACACACTCATGTAAAGTGCAAAAATTAAAAGAAGAACAGGGAGTAGAAAAACAGGGTCAAAACTTCCAGTAATTCTACACACCCTCCTTTTGCTTCTACTACAAAACTTTTGTATTTTACTAGTGCTCTGTAATCCAAAACACTGTAGTTATACATTCTATATATTAACGCATGGCAAACTAACTAAACAACATGCATATTTCATGAATTTGGGCTCTCTGTTTGCTTTAAGCGTCATGCAGGAGTATTAAATGGGGGAATATTTGATGAAGGGCTTGAATGTTGAAGCCTGGCGCTTGTCCTGGAAGCCATTGTGAACTGCAGGCTCCTCTTTCCAGTCAAACAATCAAGCCACTGTTCTCTCACCTAAATGGCTCTGTCACGAACACTACTTCACCACCTTGTTCTGTGGTTCCCAGAGGGCTGATGCAGTTCCATGCAAAGCAGATTTTTATGTTACCGCGTAATAAAACACACGGCACAAACGTTAATGGGAATGTATACAGCATTGCTTTCATTAGTGTGCTTAACTTTAATTGATAGTTACAGGTAAGTATCAGAACTCACAACAGTACATGGTGACTGCAAGAGCAGCGTGGTTATTTTTGTACCTGTCCTTAGGTGGCATTATTTAACAACGCGTGCTGCTTTTGTTAGCATGTTATTATCTCCCCTATCATGTTTAAATGGTTTAGAACTGCAGACTTGTTGCTGAAGTGGACAGGTCTGAGAGATTAATGTAGAAACCTTGTAAGTATTCATCAAAGTACAACAGGAAGAGATAATGTTGGGTTTATTGACATGAGAGGGCTAGCACATTAGCAGGGGCCTCTATAAGCAAAGCCACTTGTTGCTGAGGGGAAAACCAGGTATATTTCTTTGTAAAAAATAAATAAATAAAATAAAATCAGGAGTCACTCTATTTTTTTTTTTTTTTAACATGGTACTTTAGCTCCCAGTGCATTTTTAAAAATGGTACAGCCCATTGCAAATCCATTGATCTGAACACTGATACTGTCAAGTCTTTGTCAGATGCTGAGGGGGTTTTGGTGGAGTTTCACCCCGGCATCTTTGAATGTACATAATGCAATCTATCAGGTGATACAAGTTAAACAATGTGGGAGATTGAATTGTGAGATCAAAGATGCTGTGAAAAGCATCCCCTATAGAGACCACATATTTTTATGTGATCAAAAAGACATGAATTAACATTCAATAACATTAGCATGGGCAAATGTGAAATTTGTGTACTCAGTTGTAATTATTTGTTGTCACTTTAGTGTTATTTTTTTAATTCAATAACTATAAGTAACTTTGAAACTACATGTCAACTAACAGACTGTTAGGTTAGGTTTCACTCGATACACACACACACACACACACACACACACACTATATATATATATATATATATATATATATATATATACATACACACATCATATTTACTAATAGTTAGTCTTTATTTTTTAGCATATATTAAAACAAATATTCATTTTTCATACTGAACATTATAATTTTATAATGCCTAAATTCACTTGATAGCATTTAAAATGATAGATTTTAGTTTTTACTGTTTTATTTGTTATTTATTTAGACAAAATAGTATTACATTTTACTTTACCAGTCTATGACAAGAGAAAAACTAAAAAAAAAAAAAAAAAAAAAAAGGGAAAACACATTTAAAAAGGTGCAGCAACAACATCTCAGGCAGGATATTGTGAAACATTTGCATTAAAATTTAAAAACTTAAAACAGGACATCTAATATTATAACATAATATTAATACTTAATACTTAATATATACATATTATATTTACATAATACTTATGATTGCAGGAGGCACATTTGAACAACATTCCACTCTGTGTTTTCTCATATAGCACCATGGTTTTTTTTTTTTTTTTGGTCACACGTTAAAAACAAACAAATCAAACACACTACTTCTCACAAATAGCCAAGCAAACAATATCAAAATAGGCTGGCACATTTGTAACATCATGAAGCATGGCGGAGATGGGGTTTCCATCCAAACGTGAAGCGAATCTTTTCAAAGTTTGCAAAAAAAGAATGAAAATTAGGTGCATTTCCATCAAGTTGTTCGAGCAGATGACAGTGGTATTGGTAAGCTAGTAACCAACAGTAAATATGGCTTAGTCCACAGGTATTTTTATAAATAGAGTTTTTCCTCCGTTAAAAAAAAAAAAAATCTCTGTCCACATGAAAATGCAAAAACAAGCTATGAAGTGCTGTCAAGAGCCTGCCGAAACAACAGGCGGCAATATAAGCCTAACCGTAAAAGCCATGTTGGCCAATCAAAGCCCTGTTAGCACCGTTATTAGCAGCAATATTTTGGCTACGTCCGCCATTGCACAGACTGGCTTCATGTAAATAAAGGAGATAGTGGCACACGATGTGACGTCAAACAAAGGAGATAACAAGACAAAGTGTCCGGTTTCACCGGCTACACGACAACACGGCAACTGGAGTTCCTGAAAATCTTTACCAGCAGGAGTTTTCAAAAAGGTTCAGTTTCAGTGACCTGATACTGTGTTAGCGTGTGGACGAATGGCCAAAGCAAATGGTAAAGGCTGCGTTTTGAAAATACCCTTGTTTGCGTGGACAGGGCCTAAAACACCATCAGCGGAAACAGCCCATTAGTCACGTGGGTTTAATGTTTGCTTCGTCAGAATTTATTCGGCAAATGCATTAAAAAATGCACAAGTCAAAAAACCTCCTGGGGCGAGCGTAATTTTGCAAATTAAGGGATTTTTTTTTCATTCAAATTTTGGCATTTCCATCACTCGTTTCTGATGCGATACTTCAAAATGCACATAAAAACAGGGTGATGGAAGCATAGCTAGTTACATCATACCCTATTAAATGGTGTTTCTGCTTCTAATTTATCCCCGTCCTCGTTCTCCCAATCGCAACAAAGGATTCATTGTTGGTGATTATGGATGACACCTGGCGTTAATCAGCATTGCCTGCTGCAGGAAAGAGAGGAGGTGAACAAAATCAGGAAAACTATTTTTGACAGTTGACGTTTTCAGCTTTTCTGACTGCCTCTACCTTAGTAAGGCCTTATGCTGCCTTCACATGCTCTCGGAATTATCGTAAATATGAGTTTCCTAGGTAAAATATGCACATGAACGCTCTCCCATTTTGAAACTTGAATGTGATGAGCTCGTAATCACAACTTCAGAAGTGGGAATTATCAAATTTCCCATTGCACGTGAAGGGAGCATTAATGAAGTCAGACCAGACCAATTCCTTGTCTTCTGTCTTCCTTCCTCTGGTGTCTGTGGATACCTTCCTTCAATGGACATTGTTTTATACACATACAGTTGCATGAAAAAGTTTGCGAACCACTTGCAGAATCTGTGAAAATGAATCATTTTAACAAAATAAGAGAGATCATACAAAATGCATGTTATTTTTTTGTTTAGTACTGTCCTGAGTAAGATATTTTACATAACAGATGTTTACATATAGTCCACAAGACAAAAAAGCTGAATTTATTAAAATAACCCTGTTCAAAAGTATGTGAACCATTGGTTTTCAATACTGTGTGTGGTTACCTGATGATCCACGACTGTTTGTGTGTTTTGTGATGGTTGTTCATGAGTCTCTTGTTTGTCCTGAGCAGTTAAACTGAGCTCTGTTCTTCAGAAAAATCCTCCAGATCCTGCAGATTCTTCAGTTTTCAAGCATTTTTGCATATTTGAACCCTTTCCAGCAGTGACTGAATGATTTTCAGATCCATTTTATCACACTGAGGACGACTGAGGGACTCAAACACAACTATTAAAAATCATTCAAACATTCACTGATGCTCCAGAAGGAAACACGATGCATTAAGAGTCGGGGGTGAAAACTTTTGAACAGGATGAAGATGTCGCAATTTTTCTTATTTTGTTTAAATATCATTGTTTTTCATTTAGTACTGCCCTTCGGAAGCAACAGAAGATACTTGCATGTTTCCCGGCAGAAAAATTAAGTACAATTTACCTTGATATTTGAATTCAAAAGTTTTCACCCCCCGACTCTTAATGCATCGTGTTTCCTTCTGGAGCATCAGTGAATGTTTGAATGATTTTTAATAGTTGAGTTTGAGTCCCTCAGTCGTCCTCAGTGTGATAAAATGAATCTCAAAATCATTCAGTCACTGCTGGAAAGGGTTCAAATATGCAAAAGATGCTTGAAAACTGAAGAATCTGCAGGATCTGGAGGATTTTTCTGAAGAACAGAGCTCAGTTTAACTGCTCAGGACAAACAAGAGACTCATGAACAACCATCACAAAACACACAAACAGTCGTGGATCATCAGGTAACCACACACAGTATGAGAATCAATGGTTCACAACTTTTGAACAGGATAAATTCAGTTATTTTTTTTTTTTTTGTCTTATGGATTATGTATGTAAACATCTTTTATGTAAAATATCTTACTCAGGACAGTACTAAACAAAAAATAACATGCATTTTGTATGATCTCTCTTATTTTGTTAAAAGTATTCACATTTTCACAGATTCTGCAAGTGGTTCACATACTTTTTCATGCAACTGAATTTATCCCAAGAGTATTCTCTAAAAGCTTTGGCTTCACTAAAATGCTTTTGTGTTAAAGCTACTTTCGTACGCCACAAGTTTATGGCTTGTACCTTTGGTTTTACCCAAGATCTCACTTGGATAATTACACACAGTCTGGCACGCAACAGTCATGAGATAAAAATCATGCAGTGTGTACTCGACTTAAGTCAGGCATCACCAGACTGAGCAACAAAGAAAGTAAATCGTTGATCGGTTAGTCATACGTATGTGTTTTATATTGTCTGTACATGAAAGCTGTAATTTTGTTGTACACATTAGGTGGGGCCCAAAAGTGCCAATAACGCAATGCTTGGAAATGGTCCAGATTGAGATTTATGCAAGTATTTACTGGAGTGTCTTTTTACTGTCTTGTAACTTCCACTGTTGAACTTGATACTTCATACTTTTACATGATCTTTTGTCTATAATTTATTATTTCAGCGTGTGACTTTTTGACTGTAGCAAATTGATCTCTGTTTTATGGCCTATCGGTAAAAAAGTGTAAAAACCCCCATTTGTAATGGTTATGTTTGGTTTTATTGTCATTGTGTTTGGTTTTCCCTGTCTGCCTGCCCGTCTGTGTTCCTAGTTAGTCTCCTACATCTGTTCTGTTTTACCTTGATTACTCTGTCTGTGTATTTAATAACTTTAAGATCTGTCTTTTCATTGTTCCGTGTCATTTCTGTTTAACGTGGTTGTAAATATATATCTCCTGAGAGTTGCTATTTCCTGAGCTGTGTGATTATTGCTGTAATCTGTTTGCTTACATCAGTGTATCAGCTGTTTTGTGTGCATCTCACAAAAGAATGAGTGAAATTGGGCTACAATGAAAAATGCAAACCACATTTTTTTTTACTTAGTTTTACTCTATAATAATGTCTCCTTTGTTTTCAGAGTCTTCTATAATGTATGATGCCATTAAAAGTCAGCTCTTGAGTTGAAATGTGAGAGTTGCATGCTTGCTCAAACGTACACGTTTGCATCATGTTGAAACAAGGGATAGCTTCCTTTTCATGAAAGTCCACCAATCACTAATGAGTATGAAGGGTCCCACCCCTCTAGACCACACCCCTTTTCTTGTCCACACCCAAGCCATTGAGATTAATTTCCAAATATGGTTACAACCATTCACGAAAACATGGCCTTATGAACTCATGAAATAACTGTCTTTATGAAATAAAATAACATTTACTACTGTGTGGAGTCAGGTTTGTGTGCATGAAATGATTTCTGCTGACCAAAATCTCAGTTTGTGTTACATAATGGGAGTAAATGTCCTGTGTATAAAAAATATACACCTTGGGCACACTTTCACTTGTGTACAACTCTATGTGTAATAATATCAATTTGAATAACTTGTAGATAGGAATAATTAACTGTGCTAATCTTTTCCAAATTATCATTTTCCTATGGGTGTGCCTTTAATTATTCAGATGCATTTTAAAAGCATGCGGAATGAAAGAGATTCTTCAGTATGCGCTTATTCGAGTTTCAGTGCTCTGAGAAACATACACATGGAATGAGCTGCAAGAACTATTTGTTCTGTCAAAAGGCACTAAGAAACAAAACTTTGTGCAAGTAAAAATGGCATGTCAATGTAAAAGTAAAAAGTGTGTTAAAGCATTGGAAGTACCTCAACTTTATGTCATCATTGACTTATGACCTGTGAAGTGCTTCATTTCTGCACTAAAATAGTTTTAAAATAGGTTCAAATATGGATGCACCCATTTTTACCATTTGTTTTCATGTTATAGCTGATAACTGATCCATAATAAACAAAATAAACTAAAAATAAAACTAAAATCAAAAATGTTAAATGTTTCTACTGTAGTAAATTTAGACATCACAACATTATAATGTGCAGTATAAAAAATGGATATTCATTTTGAGATTTGATATAGAGTACAGTTATTAATTGATTAGTGTTTTAAAGATTAATACTAATGATATATTCCACATTCCTTTGTTAAATCGAACAAGTGGAGGCACAAAGGTGTTGAAAATGGTGAAAAATACAGGAATTTTCTTATTTGTTCACATACAGTGCCATCCATATGTACACTGCGTTCCAAAATATTATGCAAGAGACAAATCAGTAAGATTTCTGTACAATAAACATTCAGATTTTAGTTCTTCTAAGAAAATGTTTGTTCGTTTATTTATCCATGTCTTTTTAGATAACTGGAATCAATCACAGACAAAATAATTTGCCAGGTCTATGGAAACCCTACTTAGAGGTTGTTCCACATTATTAAGCAAGTCACAGTTCTCATGACATATGGAGAGGAAGAAAGAGCTTTCTGAAGATGAAAAGCATGAAATGGTGCGATGTTGTGCAAAAGGCATGAAAACAACTAATATTGTGTGAAACTGAATGGAGATAATCAAATTATCATAAGATTTGTGAGTGATTTAGAGCACAGCAGAACTCAGTCAGATAAAGGTTTATTGAGGAAAGTTCCTGTCAAAAAAATTAATTGTATTAAAAGGGCAGCTATAAAAAAGCCAGTGTTGAGCAGCAAACAGGTATTTGAAGCTGCTGGTGTCTCTGGAGTCTCGAGAAGCTCTCCATCAGGCTGGCAGTTGTGCGTAAAGATGCATTTTAGACACCACTAACCAAACCTCACAAAGAGAAACATTTACAGTGGGGTGTAGAAATACATTTTCAAACAGTTTTATTGCTGTGGTGTTTTTTTGCAGCATGGGATAGTGCATAGTGCATTGTACAATAGTGCGTTGCACTATCCTCCTTTTTATACCATAGCTGAAAATGGCCAGTTATGAACTCCACATATCTTGCAAAAGTCATTTTAATACCCTCCATCTCACTTCCCAGTATTCCAGCCCAAATCATCACCCACCAGCTCCTTGCTGCAGTCTTATTGGAACGTGGTGGCCATTCACCAACCATCCAGAAATCCATCCATTTAGACCATCCATTGTAGTACGGCATTAGTCAGTGAATACAACTATTTAAAAATGAGTCTTCATGTATTTCTACACCCACTGTAAATGTTTCTCTTTGTGAGGTTTGGTTAGTGGTGTCTAAAATGCATCTTTACGCACAACTGCCAGCCTGATGGAGAGCTTCTCGAGACTCCAGAGACACCAGCAGCTTCAAATACCTGTTTGCTGCTCAACACTGGCTTTTTTATAGCTGCCCTTTTAATACAATACATTTTTTTGATAGGAACTTTCATTAATAAACTTTTATCTGACCGAATTCTGCTGTGCTCTAAATCACTCACAAATCTTATGATAATTCGATAATCTCCATTCAGTTTCACACAATATTAGTTGTTTTCATGCCTTTTGCACAACATTGCACCATTTCATGCTTTTCATCTTCAGAAAGATCTTTCTTCCTCCCCATATTGCATGAGAACTGTGACATGCTTAATAATGTGGAACAACCTCTAAGTAGGGTTTCCATAGACCCGGCAAATTATTTTATCTGAGATTGATACCAGTTATCTAAAAAGACATGGATAAATAAACGAACAAACATTTTCTTAGAAAAATTAAAATCTGAATGTTTATTGTACAGAAATCTTACTGGTATGTCAACTGCATAAATAATTTGGAACGCAGTGTATTGACATCTATAAATATGGTTAAAAGATTAATAGAATACAGAATGTCACATTTTATTATTGACTGTTTCTACACAAAATGTTTTAGCAACTAAGAAGTACAGCACTTTTAGAGTTTCATCCCTCTGCCTAATGTGAGCATAAGTAAATGTAAATGTGTAAAAGCTAATATTTAATTGTAAATCCCTTGCAAGCAATCACAGGAGTGAGTCTGTGACCCATATCATCAGACTCTTGGTTTCACACTTTGAAAGGCTTTTCCAGGCCTTTAAAGGGTTAGTTCACCCAAAAATTATGTCATTTATTACTCACCCTCATGTTGTTCCAAACCCGTAAGACCTTCATTCATCTTCAGAACACAAATTAAGATATTTTTGATTAAATCTATTGGCTCAGTGAGGCCTGCATTGCCAGCAATGACATTGAACTTCT
This sequence comes from Megalobrama amblycephala, assembly GCF_018812025.1. NCBI lineage: Eukaryota > Metazoa > Chordata > Actinopteri > Cypriniformes > Xenocyprididae > Megalobrama > Megalobrama amblycephala. Next base: position 31,588,772 of record NC_063067.1, read on the forward strand.
CAAGATCCAGAAAGCTACTAAAAACATATGTAAAACAGTTCAACTACAGTGGTCCAACCTTAATATTATAAAGCTAAGAGAAAACTTTTTGTGCACCAAAAAAACAAAAACAAAATAACAACTTTTGTTTTGTTTTTTGGCGCACAAAAAGTATTCTCGTCGCTTTATAATATTAAGGTTGAACCACTGTAGTCACATGATCTGTTTTAAATAGTTTTGAGTACCTTTATGGATCTTGAGAAGTTCAATGTCATTGCTGAAGATGAACGAAGGTCTTACGGGTGTGAAACGACATGAGGGTGAGTAATAAATTACATTATTTTCATTTTTGGGTGAACTAACCCTTTAAAGCAGCCATTTTCAACAGTTGCTTGTTTGGTGAGTTTCTGCCTTTAGTCTCCTCTTCAGCTGGTGAAATGCTTGTTCAATAGGATTTAAATATGGAGATTGACTTGGAATGCCCAGTTTGGAATGTCCTGAAAAAGACAGATCCCACCGGCAAGCTTCAGCAACCAACAACGACCAGGTCAGCTGAGAAAATCAACAGCAGTTGATGATAGACAAATGACAAGGGCTATGAAAAAAAACCTCTAAAAGTCATTAAAATCACCAGCAACCTCCAGAAAGCTGGGGTGATGGTCTCACAATCTGCTGTTCACAGGAGACTTCACCAGCAGAATTACAGAGGATACACAGCAAGATCAAACATCTGATCAGTACCCAAAATGGAAAGCCAATTTGAATTTGCAAAAACACACAGAGATGAGCCAGTAGAGTTTTAGAACAGAGTTTTATGGACGTGAGACAAAGATTAACCTTTATCAAAGTGGGAAAGCAAAAGTGTGGAGAAAAAAAGAAACTGCAAATGAGGCATACAAGCTCATCTGGAAAGCATGGTGGAGGTAGTGTCATGTCATGGGCATGCATGTCTGCCTCTGGAACTGGATTACTCATCTTTATTGATGACTTATTCAATGATGGCAGCAGAAGAATGAATTCAGAAGTGTACAAAAGAATCTTGCCTACCAGTGTTCAAGAAAATGCCACCAGACTCACTGGGAAGTGCTTCATATGGCAACAGGACAATGACCCAAACACTAGTACTGCCAACTCAATCAAGATTATCATGGTAAAGAAATTTTGGGTCTTATTTTGGCCAAGTAAATCCTATTGAACAAGCATTTCACCAGCTGAAGAGGAGACTAAAGGCAGAAACTCCCCAAAACAAGCAACCGTTGAAAATGGCTGCATTTAAGGCCTGGAAAAGCATTTCAAAGTGTGAAACCATGTGAGTTTGGTGATGTCTATGGGTTACAGACTCACTCCTGTGATTGCTTGCAAGGGATTTACAACTAATCATAGCTTACATTGAAGTTAAACCGCCCCAATACTTATGCTCACATTAGGCAGAGGGATGAAACTCCAAAAGTGCTGTACTGCTGAGTTGGTAAAACATTTTGTGTTGAAACAGTCAATAATAAAATGTGACATTCTGTACTTCTGCCTCATATTAATCTTTTAATCATATTTATAGATGTCTTGACACCACAGCTAACAGAGCAATTTTGTCTTTACTGTCCCAATACTTATGGAGGGCACTGTATATATATATATATATATATATATATATACACACACACACACAGTTGTGCTCAAAATTATTCATACCCGTAGTAAATATGACCAAACAAGGCTGTGAAAATAAATCTGCATCGTTAATCATTTTGATCTTTTATTTTAAAAATCTACAAAAATCCAACCTTTCATTGGAGAATAATAATTTTAAATAGGGGGAAAATCTCATTTTGAAATGATTTTGAAAGAGTTTGCTGGCCAATTAAGAACAGGGATATCATGGTCCTTAAACCATGTACTGGTAGCTTTGGCACTGTGTGCAGGTGCCAAGTCCTGTTGGAAAATGAAATCTGCGTCTCCATAAAGTTGGTCAGCAGCAGAAAGCATGAAGTGCTCTAAAACTTCCTGGTATACGGCTGCGTTGACCTTGGACCTCAGAAAACACAGTGGACCAACACCAGCAGATGACATGGCACCCCAAACCATCACTGACTGTGGAAACTTTACACTGGACCTAAAGCAACGTGGATTGTGTGCCTCTCCTCTCTTCCTCCAGACTCTGGGACCCTGATTTCCAAAGGAATTGCAAAATTTACTTTCATCAGAGAACATAACTTTGGACCACTCAGCAGCAGTCCAGTCCTTTTTGTCTTTAGCCCAGTCGAGATGCTTCTGACGCTGTCTGTTGTTCAAGAGTGGCTTGACACAAGGAATGTGACAGCTGAAACCCATGTATTGCATATGTCTGTGCGTAGTGGTTCTTGAAGCACTGACTCCAGCTGCAGTCCACTCTTTGTGAATCTCCCCCACATTTTTGAATGGGTTTCGTTTCACAATCCTCTCCAGGGTGCGGTTATCCCTATTGCTTGTACACTTTTTTTCTACCACATCTTTTCCTTCCCTTCGCCTCTCTATTAATGTGCTCGGACACAGAGCTCTGTGAACAGCCAGCCTCTTTTGCAATGACCTTTTGTGTCTTGCAAGGTGTCAATGGTCGTCTTTTGGACAACCGTCAAGTCAGCAGTCTTCCCCATGATTGTGTAGCCTACAGAACTAGACTGAGAGACCATTTAAATTAGCTGATTAGAGTGTGGCACCAGGTGTCTTCAATATTGAACCTTTTCACAATATTCTAATTTTCTGAGATACTGAATTTGGGATTTTCCTTAGTTGTCAGTTATAATCATCAAAATGAAAAGAAATAAACATTTGAAATATATCAGTCTGTGTGTAATGAATGAATATAATATACAAGTTTCACTTTTTGAATGGAATTAGTGAAATAAATCAACTTTTTGATGATATTCTAATTAAATGACCAGCACCTGTATAGATATATATATAAATAAAAACTATTAAGCTTTACATTTGAAATATTAACTTTCTACCTAACTTTGTTATAATTGTTGCTGGCTTTGCCTTCAAGCTTCTCATACAGAAACTTTGCAGAAACATTTGTAATGCCTGTCAGCACAGGCTGAGGAATGCTTCAGGTGTCTCCTAAAATGCAAAGCACATGGTTCATCGTAACACCCTTCTTTTACTTTTCTGTATAAGGAGAAGCATGTTTGATGTTTCCCCATGTAAGAAAACCAAACTAAGTGAGATAAGTTTGCATGTGGTGAGATGTGCAGCTCATCTGTGGAAAGAAGCATCCCCCATGTGCAGCTCCTTTGGAAAGAGTTTTCTCATAGGAGTGCCTTTAATTATTCGAATGATAACTGAAACGTCCTGTTCTGTCTCAGAGTCTCCAGGCTGAGTCAAAGGGCTGGGTCATCAAGCTCTGAGAAAAGGTGTGATTGAGGCCCCTTTTCACTCATAAACCCGACTTAACATGGACCAGCGAGGTGTGGTGATGGGCGTCTACAATAAATGTGAGTGCCCATGGGAATTGGTGTATATGAAGTAAATGATTTGGCAAAGTCTGCAGTTTCTTGGGTTTCACTTGACCTCTCTATCCTGTTAAGTGATATTCACAGATTTCTCCATTTCAAAAGCCTACCGTTAATAACATGCAGGAAGCTCCAATTCCACTTAAACTCACACTTTCACATGCCTAGCAATCATTTAGGATATCTGTGTTTAGATAGGAATACATTCTGTTTTGAACAGTAAATGTCACTTATTTGATATACACTGCATTCGTAAACACCAATGTAAGATATTGAAATACTATTAATTACTAACTAAAATTTTGTAATTAATGCAATAATGCAAAAATTGCCTGTGAACAACAGCTACTTTGACCCTCCCTCAAACATTGTAGCTGAGGCCTTGAAGAGTTTAGTTCGTCGACATGTCGTGAAGATGCTGTTTTTAGCACTGTGAAAGTAAATCCACTTTGCATGCACTTCAAAAGGAGGAGGACTTGGGTTCAAATTGATAATAAATGGACGCCATCATTACTGTTTGTAGCATTGCGAATCAAGTGCTGAGGATGATCCGGAGCTGAAATTCAGATATGGTAATAGACGTTTCATATATGACACATGCTCTAAGCGGTCAACCAATTATAACAGACTGAACCATCTGACCAATCAGAGCAGGGGAAACTCTCAGAAAAGAGGGGTTTAGAGAGACTGAATCTTCGAACAAACCGTTTTCAGACACTTTCCAGAAATTAGGTGATATGAAATGTATAATATTAGAAAATTAAAGTGTTTTTTACCTTTGATGCATGTAAAAATATTGTAGTAAAAATGTCATAGGAAACATGTTAGGAGTCATCTGATGAAGGACACAAATCTTTCTCTTCCTTCACTCATTTAGACCCCTTTATTGTCTATGGTGTGATATAAACCACCTGTCCATGGTCTTAGGAACAGCAGCTCTGAACACACCAACTCAACTGGGACTCGAACCCACAACCTGTTGAACACAACAGTCTGTGTTCTTACAGTCTGAGCTAACTCATCATTTACCCAGAAGAATTTAAAGTCATTGGATAAAATGGATGGTCTAATGCCTTTAAAAAAAAAATGAACTACTTAAAAAATGAAAGACTTTTGGTTAGAAACCCTTAATGGTGATTCTTAAAATATAATGAAATGTATAACTAATTGGAGATGGTAATATTCGACTTATACAGTATTTGGTGCTGTGTTGTTTTGTTTTGTTTTGTTTTGTTTTGTTTTGTTTTAATGCTATTTTTTCATTATTATTTAATATGTGCAACCAGGGTCATTACCAACTATTAACTATTAATATAATAAATAAATATTTGTTGAAAAACTTGTAAATGCTGCCTTGGCAACTAACCGAAAATTTAAGTTCAAGCACAAAATTACTGGAAATAAACTGGAAAATGGAAATAAATAAAACCTATTACTAAACTAAAACAAAAACTGAAATAAAATAAATTAAACCTAAATAGAAATATTTAAAAAAATATATATAAATACTAAAAATGATAAAAGCACACTAAAATGACAGAATTAAACTGAAAACATTAAATTATAACTTATTCAAAATATGAATGAAAATTCAAATGGTATATAAATAATACTAAAACACAAAATTGTTATGAATGCATATGTTTATTATTTATATATTTGTCTGTGTTTTTGGTCTTCTTTATGTTCGACTAATAAAACAAATGTTTCAAAATGTACCACTGCAACACCGCCCCACATTATAATGAGGCATCAAAGATACCTCAAGTTATCTAGTGTTCCTGACACAGATCATAACTTGCCTTTGATAATTACCATAAACACTTTTATAAAGGGGCAAGGTCCCAACAATGCTTTTTACCTCTTGAGACCAGATCGAACTGGCATGAGCCAACTTGTAGTGAAAAATGCAAAATTGACAATGGGTGGCCTCCTTTTACTTTTCTGAATCACACATTTGGCCAGAGCACCAAAAGACTCACAAAGCATCCACAGAGAGAGTGTCAATTAGCTCACAGTTGAGACTCGCCCTCACCGAGTCATAAATGAATTGTTTGTTTTATGATCTATTTTGACTGTAAAACCAGTTGTTGCTTCTAGCTATTGGTTTAGCGAGTGTCACTGATATCATGATAGAGTTCACAAAGTGCATGTAGCCTATACATAAAATAAATGTTAAAATTAAACAACAAAATATTGTGTAGTTTGTTGAATTCGCTGGTTATTCAGCCTACACTTCTACACTACACTTATTTTTTTTCAATGCACTTTTAGTTTATGTAGGAATTAACATGAACTAAAATTAATACATAGCCTACTGTAAATTGTTCAGTGTTCATGAGCTATTTTAACTAATGTGGACATTTAACTTTATTGTAAAGTATACCGTCTGAGTCACACTAACTTAAGTCTTAAAACTGCTGTCTTTTGCACATTTGAAATGCTTTCTACTCTGCAGTGCTTTAGCAGAAGACTCATAGTACTACAATGATTTGATTAGGATGACACACCTCTATCACGAGGACATTTGAGATCGTTTGCTGATGGTGCGCTGTGTGAACATGTTGCCTTTTTACTGCAAGTGTAAGAGAATCTACTAGAATATTTAATTCACAGAAAGAGCTTTAGTGTACTAGTAATGATGTTTGTGCTAGACCATCTTGTAAATCTTGTAAATCATGTCTCGACAGGTCATTCTCTGGTCCATTAGAGTTTTTTGGGTTGCTCACTGCATGTATTGAGGCTCTAGTTTCTGTAAAGACACACTGTAAACCTAAATAAGTTGGCAATCAGTTGCCTCAAAATGTTTACGTTAAGAAATTCTACGTTTAAGTAAGCAGAACTGGTTTTTATTTTGTACTCATACATTTTAATTGTTCTTAAGTTTGTCTAAAATGAGTTCATAAAACTCAAAACAATGAATCAGTTCAGATTACTTAAGTTATATCAGTTCTGTGGACTTATAAAGTGAAAAGGAAAAATAAAGTGCTAAATACTCATAAAAGTTAATTTGACTGAACTAATTTGTTTAATTTAAGTTTATCCTACTCAGACCAATTAATTATTTTGAGTGTTAGGGTTTACAGTGCACTTGTATTGTATAAAGTAGCCTCTTACATTTAAACAAAAGCAAATAATGTTTGAATCAATTAGCATAAAGTGGAGTAGATGGGCTTGAAACCTGTTTTGAACCCGTAGCACTTATCAATAGGCGTGTTAAGGAGGATCTGTCACATTGTTCTGATTCTTCATTATTATGTCCTCTGGGTTTGACTGCAAATGGACACCTGAGACTCTGGAAACCCTTGGGTCATATTGACCCTGAAGGCGTGGTGGCCCGTATCTGTTCTGTGTTGGTTTCAGGATTCAGAATGCATTCAAACCTGTAACTCTCGATGGTCTTGACAAGCACATTTACTACAAAGAGTAACAGAAAGATGTTCAGCAGGCATGTATGAGCTCATCGAAATACTGCAGTAATACACCACAAAGCTAAAACTAAAATCTGGTATATTTGTTTTTTTGTGCATCTCACATTAGTCTTATTACTCTGTTGATGACTCTTCAGTACAAAGTCAAATAGTTTTTGAGTTTCATCTTCTGGCTATGAGCTCGGTGTGCATGACTGAGCCCGTGCAACAGCTGGATCATTACATAAATGCTGTACTTTTCCCACAGGTTTCTGCAATGCACTGCATCTTTTTAATAACTGCAGTGACACGAGTGCTGATGTTGAACCTGCAGCAGTGGCATTGCAGTATATGAGGGTGCAAGTGAGAAAGCAACATGATTTCATCAGTGATTGAAGGCAATATGTGGTTCACATGCACCTTTTGCATAGATACTGAAATGTACATTATTCTAAAACACCAGCATTTGACATGTAGAAAGGCAGCTCTCGGGAGTAGTTTGTAACACATTTTATTAATAAAAAATATAAATGTAAATAGGTTTGGTTTTCACAAACAAAATCTGCTATGCTGCTGCTGTGAGTATGCACACTCGCTCTGCTAAAACAAAAAGAAATACAGAGAAGAAAACATACTGCTGCTGTGGAGCAAAATATGAAGACTTGCTCTGTCAAACCCCAACAGTGTATGATAATAAAACATGCTGCTGCAAGACTAAGGTGAAACCCGGTGCAGATTTAGACAGGTGGTGCTGGGGAGGGGGAGGGTTAAAGTCAGGTGCACAGACTGAGGTCCATCTAGTCAGCCCGGAAAAAATTAAGGCAAGCATAGATAGGAAGAAGTGATCGAATGGTTGAAGAACTGGCGACAAGACAGCCAATCAGCGGCATGACTGAACTTGGTATAAATGTTTACTGATCCCTTTTTGCTTTATAGAATATTGACTTCAATAGGTTGATTAATTGGGGTTTTTTGTGTGTGTATATCAGTGTATTAGGTTTTGATCTGATTGTATATCACATTTTATTGTATTTATTGTATAAATGTTTATGTATCCATCACTTTAGTTACTTTAAAATGTTAAAATGAATAAAAATTCTGTCATTGTTTAATCATTGCATAGCCGTATAATTCTTGAATCATTCTCGCATGAGGCTACAAGAAAATGGTAAACACACTATAAAATGTAACTGTTCAAAATGTACCTGGTATAAAATGTAAGTGTACCAATATTATAATTAATAGTATATATTATAATATTCACAAATATGTTTACATTTCTAAAGCTGTGCATACGTTAATACCAATATGTTCATATTGTTTCAGTATATATCCAAATACATGTGTAAATGCTTCGTATGAACATCTTCAAGTACACTACAAATGAAATCAGGCAAGAGCGTATAGCAAAGTGGAAAATGATCACAATATAATGAAAAGCCTGTGGCACTGAAGCTACAATGAGATCTAGAAGATACTACATTTCCATTTTCAAGGCATTTTTAAGACACACAGGTGTGCATACAAGCTGACACATATGGCCACATACTTTGCTCTGTCAAACTAGCTCAGGTTATTATGAAATCACATAAAATGAGCCTTGTTCAAATAATGTTTTTGCATTGTTCATGCATCTGGTTAATATTCTGGTCACCTCATTGCACAGTCATGTGTAATTGGAGAATCAGTCATGCAAAGCTAAGCAAAAACATTTCTTTCCTGTAGAACTGAGGTGTTCTTTCTGGATGTTTGAACCTTGAAGTCATCACTTAGGACGAGAAATGACAAATGATTTTTGCTGGGGTAAAGGGCCATTTGTGCCTCCTGTTTGTTCTCAAACCTATCTGTGAAATATGAAGACGGTGTGCAGAAAGTGTTATTTTCAGCTGAGGGAGGGGGAAACATCTCTTAATGTGTGAAATTTCACCTAAGGCACAATCTTACTTTGCAAAATGATTTTGTTGGGTGTAATACATGAATGTTCTACAACTTAATTTGCATTTATTTATTTTGATAGGTGCCTAAGTGATTTATAAGTAGACTGTAACTAGTTAGTGAATATTCTAGTTGTTGATTTGGAAGTGAAAGAAAGGTGTGTCTGCATTTGTCTCACACCAAAAAGGATTTTAAAGGGACCAGTCTAATGTGTTTATATAGTATAACAATGGAAGGTTATAATCTAAGTACATTAAAGGATTAGTTCACTTTTAAATAAACTTTTGCTGATAATTTACTCACCCCTATGTCATCCAAGATGTCCATGTCCATGTCTTTCTTTCTTCAGTCGAAAAGAAATTAAGGTTTTTGATGTAAACATTCTAGGATTTTTCTCCATATCATTCATTTCAATGGGCACCAAACGGTTGAAGGTCCAAATGGCAGCTTCAGTGCAGCTTCAAAGGGCTTTAAACGACACCAGACGATGAATAAGGGTCTTATCTATAGCGAAACGATCGGCCATTTTTTTTTAAAAATAAAAAGTTTAAGTTTTATAAGCACAAATGCTGGCTTTGCTCTTTTCTCCAATGCGCGTTCGTGACGTCATGTAATACGCAATTACGTTGAAAAGGTCACGGTTGACATATGCTGCGTTCACGTCACCTCGTATTTACCGGAATCTTGAAATGACAACACGTGACGTTATATTCGGAGCTGTTCACGTCCTTTGGTCCTTGAACTGGGAATTATGCGTTTCCATGGCAGCACTATGCGCCTAAATGAATCTACAGCGGTCAGGTGGTACAGCGCGGCCACGTGGTACATCTGGGAGCTTTCAGAAAACTCCCAGCTTACAAGCTGTAATTACGAGCTCTACGAGGACGTGAACGCTTTTTACAAGCTAGAATCTCGTAACTACAGGAATTACGAGGCCGCGTGAACGCACCTATAGGCGTAGCAACCACAGTTTCATTCGCTCAGGATTGTGTATAGGAAATCTCTGAAAAGTCACAAATTTCTGTCCTGGACAAAAATTTTCTTTTAGGCTTTCTAATATTAAAACACCCAGGATACGCACACCTTTCAAGCGTGAGTTTAAAATATTCTAACTGACCGCCAAAGTGTTTTTTTTAAGGCGACCCTTATTTTAGAACGTTTGCCCTTATCCGCTTGTTAAGTCGTGACTTAAAGAACGCCATTTCCGGGTCCAAGCCTCGACTCGTTTCACTTGAGAATGCCATCGACGGCCATTTATGAGCGCCATTTATTCATATTAAACATCAATCATTTAAAAAAGTTAAACATTTTAAATACTTATAGTCTACACAACAGTCTCCGTGCTCACAGCGTCACAGATATTAATATTTTAATGATTTATAAAAGATGAATCATTGTCTGGCCATCTGGAAATTTGATATGGAGATAAAGGTTGTAATTATATATTTTTTGTAGTATTACACCACATCGTGTATGTATATTAGCACCATTTGTTGTTTTCTTGTGGTATGAGATAGAGCGTTAGGACCCGGAAGCGCTGAACGTAGCCACAATAACACTGTATGAGAGATGGATCACTATTATTTTGTTTTTCCTTTTTTATTTAAAATATTCGCAAACTTGCTTACATGTCTTCAACTATATGATATTCCGATTCTCAAATATGTGCGAGTGAAAGTGTTTTGTCGTTTAAAAACCTTTATAAATTATCTTTATCTTGATCTATAATGCGAGGTGGGCGCCGCCATCTTAGTTTGCACTGCAGTTCACAGAGTTCTGTCAGTTTGATTTACAGCAGGTGAATACATCAGTTTCTCCTGAAAAATATATGCAAGTAAGTGGCTGGTGAACTGGAAGAATAAGAGAGTAAACTTTATAGTTACTTAGACCCATTATGTGTGTCTGATATGAATAAATGTCGGCAAATTATATTTGAATTCACTGTTTATTGATGCTTCCACTGACGTCTGACATCAGTGTGTATTTTATAAACTCCAAATGTATTGTTTAATGGTGCTTATGCGTATTTAAATGTCTGAAACCTTAAAAGAAACATTATGTGGCTGAAAACACTGCATAGCTGTGATGACAAGAGAGCGCGCGTCCGTCTCGCTGCCAGAGCGCGAAAGCACAGTTTGAATCCAGTGCCCAAGGAAGTCGACCGGAAGTTGAAGTCGGCCGCGTGCCGCCATCTTGTAGCAGAACTTCACTTGCATTAGCATCCCATTGAGTTACATTCATTTTGGCGTCACTTTGACAGCGAATAACTTTACATCTGAGGCGTTTAAAGACTCCATTTGTCCATTATTTATTTCTAAAGATACACAACAATGTATAAAGGGCTCCATTACCTTCTATGTTACAATGGCCCCGTAGAAACAGTTTTTGTAAAAATAGGCTAACGATTGCGTCATAACCACTCGACTCTCTGTCGCACAGTAGAGAAATTACCGTACAGACAGGAGGAGAAGCTCGCAGGCAACAGTATGCATTAACTTAATATGGCGTACTGGCGTTACATTTTAAAATACTATACAAAATAATTAATCAGAATACTTACTCCTGCTCACTCACGCCAAAGAACTCCCCGCTCAAGCTCGCCGTCTCTGCAAGATTAACGATGGCAGTTTACACGCAAGCTACTAGAAGATTTACATCTGTCAGAAGGTTGCTGACGTCATCAACTTAGTTTGAGTCTGCGCGTCAGAAACGGAAGTGCTAAAAATCGCTAAAACTGGGCTTCACTTGTCTCAATTGAGTTCCAATGGGGTCGCTGTGTCCATTTCTTTTACTGTCTATGCTCCTTCCGCACATTTGTAATGTAAACACTGACTCGATACTTCCGCCTACGTCAACCGTGACCTTTTCAACGTAATTGCGTATTACGTGACGTCACGAACGCGCAGCATTTGTGCTTATAAAACTTAAACTTTTTATTTAAAAAAAAAAAAAAAAATGACCGATCGTTTCGCTAGATAAGACCCTTATTCATCGTCTGGTGTCGTTTAAAGCCCTTTGAAGCTGCACTGAAGCTGCCATTTGGACCTTCAACCGTTTGGTGCCCATTGAAATGAATGATATGGAGAAAAATCCTAGAATGTTTACATCAAAAACCTTAATTTCTTTTCGACTGAAGAAAGAAAGACATGGACATCTTGGATGACATGGGGGTGAGTAAATTATCAGCAAATGTTTAAGTTTAAAAGTGGAGTAATCCTTTAATAGATGCTTTAAACAGATGGAGGTGTTAAAAGGTTCATGTTTTGTGACTAGGGTTATTAACATATAAAGCCATATTCCAATAGCATTTGATTTATAGGATATCTTATTGAAATTAGAAACACATGTGAACAAACACATTAAATATGGATGTAAATTTATTTTTAACACAGTAAAATGAATGAATTATTGTATGAATGCATGAGACAAAATTGCATCCAAACTAAATTAAGTTTTTTTTTTTTTAATTTAAAGTATTTATTGATTTATAAAATTTTTATTTAACCAAAGTAAATCGAAAAACTATAGTAAAATAAAAATGAAATAAAGTAATAAGCTAAAATAAATAGTTGTTTTGTGTTATCTGATCAGGATAGTGGAGTCATCTGGCTTGTGTGTACATATGGTGTAGCAACAGAGCGTGTGAAAATGGTTTGCGAGGTGTGAACAAAGTGACTCTTGTTATACATGGATACAGAAGGTCTGACTGCATCACACCCAAACTACACTAGTAAGCAGTGCAAAACAACAAAACTAAATCATGTAGCCTAGCTCCCATTATAATCAATGATACACTGCAAGCATAGCAACATCAAAAATAATGGGAGCTATTTCATTTTATTGCACTGCAAAACTGCTCCTGTAGCTCAAAATGTGGAACAATAAGGCCCGTTCATAGGATAAAGATATAAAAATCGTTCTAAATGTAAAAAATAGCAGGACACAGAGGAACAATATTGTTGGAATCACTTTTCACAATTATTTTTTTTTCAGCTGATGAATGATAAAAAACATTGACAGCCAATCAGAATCCATCCTGCTTTAAAGAGCTTGAACATTTAAAGGGAACCCTTGGTATTAAGACTTGTATGGATTAATATAACGTAAATGATGTCTCTTACTGAAATATGTAGTAGAAAACCCATGAAAGATTTGTTATTTAAAAAAATCCATGACATATTTGGACAATGGGGGGCGCCATTTTATTTAGTTGCACATGTCGATGTTGTCAAATGGTTGCACTCGGTGAGCTACTGACACTGTCCTGTTGCTATTTTTACCACAACACAACTAGGAATATATTATATGATTCCACACTGTGCAGCTAATTTGGTTGTAATTTTCAGTCGATGAACCACAAGAGAAGCGATGTAAGTCTTTATTGCTTTACTAGCGATCTTGTATTATATTCCGAGTTGTGTTGTGTTAAAAATAGCAACAGGACAGTGTCAGTAGCTCACCAAGTGCAACCATTTGACAACATCGACATGTGCAACTAAACAAAATGGCGCCCCCCATTGTCCAAATATGTCATGGATTTTTTAAATAACGTAAATCTTTCATGGGGTTTCTACCACATATTTCAGTAAGAGACATCATTTACGTTATATTAAGACATACAAGTCTTAATACCAGGGGTTCCCTTTAAACAAAACAGACGCATGTGCTTGTAATAAACAGTACAATATCCTGGTTGAAGTAGATGCTAATATAGTTAGAATCAGTGTTGGGGCAGCGCATTACAAGTAACGCGAGTTAGTAATCAGATTACTTTTTTCAAGTAACTAAAGTGACGCATTACTTTTAAACTTACAGCAAATTATTGCAGTTTTTTTTATTATTAAGTAACACAAGTTTTTTTTTTTTTTTTTATTGACTGACAGCTCTCCTGTCCCCATGCTGAGAGAAATCGTGAGTAAGTACAGAGGTGTTGTGTGAGCTGTGTAAACATGATGGTTATCGTAGCTCTAGACTTAATGTGAGCATTTATTTACTCATCTCACTTGCACAAAACAGTGTTGAACTTTCTTCTCCTGTGTCCTATTCTTCTGCAATCCAGAATGGCAGCACAGCTGAATGGTTTTTCTGGGCTGCGGCCTCTACTGTACAGGCCTGAATTTGAGCAAGCCCAGTTCAGGTGAGAAAAGCAACACGAAAGCAATTTAATGCATTGCTTTTCATGAAAGTAGCACGGTCAGTGGGAGTAATGCAATATTGTAAAGCATTACTTTTTAAAGTTTCTTCTCCCCCATGGTTATCGCTTTAGTTATCGTTATTGGTGTGAACGGGCCTTAACACCAACAACTGACAAGGTCATGGGTTCTAATTCCAGGGAATGCATGAACTGTAAAATGTAAATCTTGAATGCAATGTATGTCACTTTGGATAAAAGCATCTGTATGCATGAATGTGTCCGTATGCATGAAGGCATGCATGAAGGCAAAATGTTTTAGGTACAAGAGGTACTGCACACAGAAATAATACCGCAAAATAACTTGCACAACCTTAATTCTTGTCTAATAACATTATTAGTCTCAAGTTAAGTCCTGACATGAATCAGTTATCCCACCAATGTTACTGACAGAAACTCAAAGGGCCCAGAGGACATACGCCTGTGACATAACCTGCCTGACAAGAAGCAGATCCGCTGGTTCTCTCTCACACACTCTTCCACAGCTTTGCATGATATATTCACCTTCATGTGCATGTCTTTCTTTTGCATATATTTTAATATAAATGTAAATGCACTCAAGTGCATTTGAAAGAAGTGTTAGTAAAATTTGAATAAAGTGTTTTAGTACTCACTCTATTGAAATAAAAACTGGGAAATTCATCCTGAACCAGTAAAAATGATGGAATTTATTGTGACAAGTTAAATTAGGTTATTAAACAAAATGACAAAGACAGGTCAGTCTCACTACTGCAATTATATTGCTGTAATTCATCGAATACAATGCAAGCTGATGTTTTTAAATCCCAGCATGCCAAATTTATACCTTTCAGCAATTGTGTTGCAAGATTTCCTCAATCAGTGTGTTTTAGTTTCAAACGTTTACGTTAAAATGTATTAGATGTAGTAGGTAATTCAATCAGAGTTAAAATCAAGCCATTCATTCCTTTAATCCTTCAAAATGAATTCCTTTACTCACTGTTCCCCTCCCATCCTCTGCTCTCCTCCTTCTTTTCTCTACATAATAATTCATGTCTTGCCACATCCCAAGCCTCTGGCTCTCTGCTCCTGTGCCAGAGAGCCCTGTTGGGTAACACTTTATTTCAGTGGTCCACTTTAGACATTCTACTAACTATAAGTAACAAGTATATATCAATTTATTCTGCTAATCCTAACCAAACCCTAATTTAACTGTCCACTAATACTCTAATTCACATGTAGTTGCAAATTAATGAGTTAGTTTACATGTAGTTGCAAAGTTACTTATAGTTAGTAATGTCTAATGTGGACTATCGAAATAAAGTGTTACTCCCTTTTGCCCAAGATATCTTCTCTTCATTACTAATGAATGCCTTATAAGGTATAAGGATTTAATTGTAAATGTATAAGGTTACATTCGTTTGGAAGTGAACCAATGGCCTTGTTTTTACTTATCAGTTTGAATAGATCAAAATTCTTTTGACAACGTTTTGCCATGAGGGTCTCTAGATGATGCACATCAAATTTTCTTAGTCCGATTGACTTTAACTATGCAACGGACTAACTGTTTTTTTTTTTTTTTTACAATAGTGCCACTAAACTGTGAATCGCCACAGATTTTTTGTGTGTGTGACCACAGAATGAGATCGTACATGAGTATAACAAGTTTGGTGAAAATATCTAATCCCATTCACAAGTTATAGCCATTTTAGTAAAAGTGGCTCCGCCCACTTCAAACATTTTGGTGGCCCTTAAGCCCGGAACACACCAAGCCGACGGTCAGCCGACGGGCAGTTTTTGTTCATTGGCCGACTAACTTTCCTCAGTGTGTTCCACACCGTCAGCTGAAGTTGGTCCTCATCGGCTTTTTTTCAGCCGATTCGTCATGTTGAATTGGCGTCGGAGCTCGTCAGTGTTCGTCGGTCCGTCAGGCCATCTGATCATACTGATTGGCTGTTCAGCTACTAGCACCTGCTGGTACAGAAAGGTATTTCATCTTGCGCAGGCACAGAACGGACGTGCCACTTGGCCGTCGGCTGTCGAGCGTTGGTTTGGTGTGTCAGGGCAACTTTGGACCCAGACGCTGCCAACGTGAGCCAACCCCGCAGTCTGCTTTCGTCGCCACTAGTTCGTCGGGGTTGGCTTGGTGTGTTCCTGCCTTTAAAAACAGTGAATCGAAATTTCAACTTTGTTTTTTTGACAATGATTGACAATTAGACTCCAGAGAATCTTGCTGCACTGGTTTGGTTCTGATCATGCCAACAGCCTAGGACTAGTTCGTAAAAGTTGATTTTCAAAAAATCCAAAATACCTGAAAATTTCACGATCAAATCAGAGGCATGCATTTTATCCGACTTGAGCCAAGGATTCCAATGATATAAGACCCTTGAGCCTATGCCTAAAGGTTTAGGAGTTATGATCGATTTCATACTTTTCAACACAGTAACTGAAACCAAAATCTAAAATCTAAATTAAATCCATAAAATTATCCCTTGGTGAGAACCCCTAAAAGGCATATATGAAGCTTCTTACAGAACCCTTTAAGGTTCTATTTAGAATATTTTCTCTTAAAGGCCCGTTAACACCAAGAACAATAACTATAAATAAAAGTATATACAGTTAGGTCCATATATATTTGGACACAGGCACAATTTTCATACTTTTGGCTCTGTGTGCCAACAAAATAAAATGAAAATCGAAAAAACCAAGATGCATTTGAAGAGCAGACTTTCAGCTTTAATTCAAGGGGTTGAAAAAAAAAAATCAAGTAAAAGGTTCAGGAACTACGATCATTTTTATGCACAGTACCCCCATTTTCAGGGGCTCAAATGTAATTGGACAATTGAATCAAAAGCTGTTTCATGGACAGGTGTAGGCTATTCCTTCATTATTTCTTCATCAATTAAGCAGGTAAAAGGTCTGGAGTTGATTCTAAGTGTGGTATTTGCATTTGGAATCTGTTGCTGTGAATCTACATCATGCGTTCAAAAGAGCTCTCCATGCAAGTCAAGCAGGCCATCATTAGGCTTCAAAAACAAAACAAATCCATCAGAGAGATAGCAGGAACATTAGGAGTGGCCAGATCCACAGTTTGGTACATTCTGAGAAAAAAAGAATGCAATGGTGAGCTCAGCAACATAAAAAGGCCTGGCCGTCCACGGAAGACAACAGTAGTAGATGATCGCAGGATCCTCTCCATGGTAAAGAAAAACCCATTCACAACATCCAGCCAAGTGAAGGACACTCTCCAGGAGGTAGGCGTGTCATTGTCAAAGTCTACAATCAAGAGAAGACTTCACGAGAGCAAATACAGAGGGTTCACCACAAGGTGCAAACCATTCATAAGCCTCAAGAATAGAAAGGCCAGATTAGACTTTGCCAAAAAACATCTAAAAAAGCCTGACCAGTTCTGGAAAAGCATTCTTTGGACGGATGAAACTAAGATCAACCTGTACCAGAATGACGGGAAGAGAAAAGTATGGAGAAGGCTTGGAACAGCTCATGATCCAAAGCATACAACGTCATCTGTAAAACATGGTGGAGGCAGTGTAATGGCATGGGCATGCATGGCTTCCAGTGGCACTGGGTCACTGGTGTTTATTGATGACGTGACAGAAGACAGAAGCAGCCGGATTAATTCTAAAGTGTATAGAGATATACTGTCTGCCCAGATTAAGCCAAATGCAGCAAAGTTGATTGGACGGCATTTCACAGTACAGATGGACAATGATCCAAAACACACTGCAAAAGCAACCCAGGAGTTTTTTAAGGAAAAGAAATGGAATATTCTGCAATGGCCGAGTCAATCACCTGATCTCAACCCAATTGAACATGCATTTCACTTGCTGAAGGCAAAACTAAAGGCAGAAAGACCCGCAAACAAACAACAACTGAAGACAGCTGCAGTTAAGGCCTGGCAAAGCATCAGAAAGGAGGAAACCCAGTCTCTGGTGATGTCCATGGGCTCCAGACTTCAGGCAGTCATTGCCTGCAAAGGATTTTCAACAAAATATTAAAAATGAACATTTAATTTAAGATTATATTCATTTGTCCAATTACATTTGAGCCCCTGAAAATGGGGGACTGTGCATAAAAATGATTGCAGTTCCTGAACCTTTAACTTGATATTTTTTTTCAACCCTTTGAATTAAAGCTGAAAGTCTGCCCTTCAAATGCATTTTGGTTTTTTGATTTTCATTTTATTCTGGTGGCATACAGAGCCAAAAGTATGAAAATTGTGCCTGTGTCCAAATATATATGGACCTAACTGTAACTAGATTAGCATCCACAATAGCAGACAATATTGTTCTGTTTATTCATAGTGCGTTTTGCAGTCTTGACGTCTGCTGCATTAAATGCTTGATCTCTTTAAAGCAGGATGGATTCTGATTGGCTGTCAGGTGACAGTGCTACCCACTGAGTACCCACCTATACATGGTATATGGTGAAGAGAATAATACTGATTATCTCTTCATCACGGCACCTGTTAGTGGGTTCGATATATTAGGCAGCAAGTGAACATTTTGTCCTCAAAGTTGATGTGTTGGAAGCAGGAAAAATGGGCAAGCATAACGATTTGAGTGAGTTTGATAAGGGCCAAATTGTGATGGCTAGACAACTGGGTCAGAGCATCTCCAAAACTACAGCTCTTGTTGGGTGTTCCCGGTCTGCAGTGGTCAGTATCTATCAAAAGTGGTCCAAGGAAGGAACTTTTACATCACGTGGATGGCTGGGTGCGTGTGCGTCTCTTACCTGGGGAACACATGGCACCAGTATGCATTATGGGAAGAAGGCAAGCCGGCGGAGGCAGTGTGATGCTTTGGGCAATGTTCTGCTGGGAAACCTTGGGTCCTGCCATCCATGTGGATGTTACTTTGACACGTACCACCTACCTAAGCATTGGTTGCAGACCATGTACACCCTTTCATGGAAACGGTATTCCCTGGTGGCTGTGGCCTGTTTCAGCAGGATAATGCTCCTGACACAAAGCAAGAAATGGTTCCAGGAATGGTTTGAGGAGCACAACAACGAGTTTGAGATGTTGACTTGGCCTCCAAATTCCCCAGATCTCAATCCAATTGCGCATCTGTGGGATGTGCTGGAGGCTCCACCTCGCAACTTACAGGACTTAAAGGATCTGCTGCTAACATCTTGGTGCAGATACCACAGCACACCTTCAGGGGTCTAGAGGAGTCCATGCCTCGACGGGTCAGGGCTGTTTTGGCAGCAAAAGGGGGAACAACACAATATTAGGAAGGTGGCTCATTTGGAGGGTCTAAAGGTGGTCAACAAAGTGTGAGATCTGATTGAATTGTTCATAAAGAATGGTCACCCCCAATGGAGATTGTGGCCTTATTCCCTGATTTTTTTTTAAAAAAGGGAACAAATTAAAAACGTTATCTTTAAATCTGCTGTATGAAAATGTATATTGCAGAAGTACTTTATAAAAACAGCCTTGGCATTCAAAACTACATCAGTGCTACAATCTTTACTGTTTTTGTTTCACCTTTAATTGTCAGTGTTTCAAGATGCTTAATGTACAAACAATCTAAGACATGATCTGTGCAAATACAGCATTCCCTTGATGTCACTAACATTTGTAATTCTGATGCTGGCATCAGCAATGCAAAAACAACAGAGCTGTCAAGGTTTTGGCAGTATTTAAAAAAATTTTTTAAAGAATAAAAGGTGTGTAGTTTCAAAAACTTGAAACCCTTAGGATTTATGGCAGAGACTCTAAAGTGTTTTAGTTTCCCACTGCCTAATTTGTGTGTTTCTCCCCCTGCAGCTATGCAGGCACAGGCACATGTTCATGATGGAATTTTCTCGTCCTCTATTAAAAGACCCCCCAAGTATGGTTGGGGTCTGTCATATTAGAAGTGTATGTATAATGTGTGTGTGTGTGTGTATGTAGGGTTTTGCATAAACCTGTCCTGTACTGCAGGGTATTTGCTCTTTCCTCTGCTTAATGAAAATATTTTTCTTGTCTCTTACTGACAGACAACTCTGTGCTTTATCAGAGCTGTCAAACCTGTGAATTTGACCCCTGAGCCATATGCTCTCTTACATAACATGAATTCTGTATCGCATACACATGAACATGTCCACACAATGAAATATCTAGTTCAGTCATGAACTGATAGGTCCTATACATGCAATCTGCAATCAATCACATAATTACTGCATGGCACAAGCTGATTGGCCTCTGCTGATCCTGCAGCCAATGAGATTGCTTTCTCAACATTCAAATAGTCTGGTTTCGGCGTTTTCTTTTAAGCTAGTCTTGCAGTGCGCTATCAGAGTTCCTCTGAAATCCTCCACCTCCCCAGCTCCACCTGCCTAGATCTGCTATGGGATTTATGTATGTCTATTTATGGCAGCAGCAGCATATCTTGCATGCTCACAGCAGTGTGTCTGTGTATCTATTGGCAGTAGCAAGTCCATACTCAACAGCAGCAGATCTAGTCCACCAGGACCAAATACATTAACACTGCCATATTCAATAACATGCTAAAATTATTCTGAGAGTTGTCAAGATTGAAACATGATTTAAGCAGAAAACATTAAAGGTCCCGTTCTTCGTGATCCCATGTTTCAAACTTTAGTTAGTGTGTAATGTTGTTGTTAGAGTATAAATAAAATCTGTAAAATTTTAAAGCTCAAAGTTCATGCCAAGCGAGATATTTTATTTAACAGAAGTCGCCTCTCGAACGGCCAGTTTGGACTACATCCCTCTACTTCCTTCTTTAATGACGTCACTAAAACAGTTTTTTGACTAACCTCCGCCCACAGGAATACACAAGAGTTGCGTTTGTAGAGTGTGTTTGTCGCCATGTCGTCGAAACGCTGTTATTTTCATCCCGCAGTCCAATCACCGGGTCTGATTCCGGCTCAAATTGATAGGGTAAAATTAAAAATGTTTACATAACACTAGCGCGTGCACATGTTATGGTAAGACGTGACCTTTCCGGGCAGGTTCGCTAGCTGCTTCAATCACAACACAGGAACCGCTGCACAATCAGAACTCGTTACGTATTTCTGAAGGAGGGACTTCATAGAACAAGGAAGTCATCAGCCCGTTTTTATGACAGTGGAAACAGCGGTATACAGATAAGTAAATTATGTGAAAAATACTGTGTTTTTTTACACGCGAAACATGAAACATGTTATATGCACATTAAACACAATCAAAGCTTCAAAAAACCACGAAAAACGGGACCTTTAATATTTTTTGTAAAAACATGGGGGTAGTAATCTACATGCACATTGCACACCCAGTGTTGAAGGTCCAAGTACACTATGATGTAGTCTTGCATAGCCAGACCTTCAGACTGATGGCAGAAGGTCTGGACTCTGTTGCAGCTTTCATTGGCCAAGGACCGCCCAAGAGGACGTTTAACTGACATGTAACACAACCAATCATAGTTCGTTTTGTTCTGTGTCATGTTTAGGGGTGTGAAAACGTAAAGTCGATGTCCCTACTATAACAGACCGGCGTGCCTCTATAAATTATTAATGCAAGAATGTTGTGCAAGTTTACTGCAACAATGGAGCCACAAACTTCACATACATTTGAAATTAAGCTGCATCAATTTAAAAACATTGTATTGAGAGGATCTGTCCCAGATCTCTGGTACAGACTCCTGATAATCTCTGTAATACGAGGTCAGAGTTAGTGGTGACCTTTGAGTGATCAATCAGCAGAACTCACTCACTTCACCAATGGGACTGCAGTTGGTACAAGCAGTGCCACAGGCCTATTGTCAATCAACTGTAACCAACAGTTTTCATGCCTACAGCATGACGCCTGTATCATCGTAAGTAAGTCTGTCAACTCAAATTAGCCTGCAGTTATGGGAACTTATAAGTTTAAAGTTTGCATTTACTCTAAAAACAAAATATTTAGACTTTTTACATTTACTATTAACAATTATTTAATTTATTTTAGTGATATGGATGGGCCTTGTATAAAGTTCAAAAACACTAGGAGTAATGGACCATTTTATATGGTTCTCATCCCATCTATTTTTGTGCTTTACTCAGCATGCTACAATAGGCAAATTAACCACCAGATCTCACCCATTATGAAAATAGATGCAACTGTTTGATGACAGAAGTTTTCAAATCATGATATGAGTAAAACAGTAAGTTTGAGTGTGAACTGCTGATTTTGCCATATAATGAGGTATTTTGGCATTCTGCCTTTGCAAAAATTGTTGCACTCCCCCAGAACACACATCTCCCCCTAGGCGTACATACACACCATTTAGGAACCACTCAAATGGAGTTAGAAGTCTTGTTTGAAAGCAGTTAACACAGTAATTGAACACAAATATTATTATTATTACTATTATTATTACAACCCAAATTCCAGATATGTTAGGACGTTTTTTTTAAATTTGAATAAAATGAAAACTAAAAGACTTTCAAATCACATAAGTCAATATTTTATTCAAAATAGAACATAGATAATATAACAAATGTTTAAACACTTTTATCCACTAAATGAGCTAATTTCAAATTTGATGCCAGCTACAGTTCTCAAAAAAGTTTGCACGGGGGCAACAAATGGCTGAAAAAGCAAGAAATTTTGAAAAGATTCAGCTTGGAAAACATCTAGCAACTAATTAAGTTAATTGATATCAGGTCTGTAACATGATTAGCTATAAAAGGGATGTCATAGAGAGGCAGAGTCTCTCAGAAGTATAGATGGGCAGAGCTGTGAAAGAGTGAGTAAAAAGATTGTGAAATACTTTAAAAACAATGTTCCTCAACGTCAAATTGCAAAGGCTTTGCAAATCTCTACTCATCTAAAGTGCATAACATCGTCATAAGATTCAGAGAAACTGGAGAAATCTCTGTGCGTAAGGGACAAGGCCGAAGACCTTTTTTGGATGCCCGTGGTCTTCGGGCCCTCAGACGACACTGCATCACTCACTGGCATGATTGTGTCAATGACATTACTAAATGAGCCCAGGAATACTTCCAGAAACCACTGTCGGTAAACACAATCCGCCGTGCCATCTGCAGATGCCAACTAAAGCTCTATCATGCAAAAAGGAAGCCATATGTGAACATGGTCCAGAAGCGCCGTCGTGTCCTGTGGGCCAAGCCTCATTTAAAATGGACTGTTTCAAAGTGGAAAAGTGTTCTACAGTCAGACGAGTCCAAATTTGACATTCTTGTTGGAAATCACGGACACCGTGTCTTCTGGGCTAAAGAGGAGGGAGACCTTCCAGTGTGTTATCAGCGTTCAGCTCAAAAGCCAGCATCTCTGATGGTATGGTGTGCATAAGTGCATACGGTATGGGCAGCTTGCATGTTTTGGAAGGCACTATGTTGGTTTATTCTTTAAAATAAGACATTTGCTTCCATTTGAAGCATTGTTGACTCTGTACAGATCTCTGTTTGAGCCTCACCTGAATTACAGTAATATGATTTGGAACAATACATATCCCACCTACATTGCAAAAATTCAGGTAATACAAAAGAAAGCGTTAAGAGCAATTACTTGGTCCATGCCAAACTCTCCGACAAATCCTATCTTCCATAGATATGGTCTTCTAAAGCTTACTGAAAGTAACTTCTACCATAATGCTTGTATAATGTATAGTGTTGTTCACAAATTAAATAGTATTTTAACTATACTCATCTTCGCACCAACATGATACAAGGAAAAAGTCTCTTTTAAAAGGGAAAATCAGGAATTTAAAATGTACTACTTTCAGTGTTTGCTATAGAGGACCACAAATATGGAATGAGTTAGACAATGATATTAAATTGTCTGCCTCACTATCCATATTTAAAAGAAATTTAAAATGTAAGCTGCTGGAAAATTATAGTAACGACTGATATCGCGGCTGAGGTCTTAACTTTATTGTATTTCTCCTTGTACATGTGGCAGGGAAGTATGCAGTGCCTACATGATGTAATGATGAGTAACTGCATATTCATATTACTGTACTAGACCTACATAGAAATTATGACCCTTTATATTATATTATATTTACTTTTATTTATTTACTTATTTCTTTTTTTTAATTATTGTTATCATTATTCTACTATTATATTATTATTTCAACTTAAAGTATCTAAAATCTGCCAAACCATCTGTTTTGCTTACACTTGGTGATGGACCCTGGCCATAAGCTGCATAGCTTTTTAGGATGTCCATTTTCCACAGTGTCAGAAATAATATCTGCACTTATGCGCATGTTAATGTTTGATACCTACGTAGGCAGATGTGTGTACGTGCGTGCACATGTATGTACATGCGTGGTAGGTGCTTGCTATATGTATGTGTGGGAATATATGGGCACGCATGCATTCATGCATTTATGTATATGTGTATGTAGGTATGTGTATACATGTATGTACGTATGTATATGCATATATGTATAATTTGTGCTATATGTGCATGTGTGTATATGTAAACATGTAAACATGTACAGATGTAGTGGAAATAAACTGTAAATGAAATGAAATAAAACACAGAAAACACACATGAATGCTGAAAGGTATATAAAGGTTTTAGAGCAACATATGCTCCCCTCCAGATGACGTCTATTTCAGGGAAGGCCTTGTGTATTTCAGCAGTACAATGCAAAACCACACACTGCAGCTATTACAACAGCATGGCTTCGTCGTAGAAGAGTCCGGGAGCTGAATTGGCCTGCCTGCCGTCCAGATCTTTCACCTATAGAAAAAAATACATCAAAGACGACCACAAACTCTTCAGCAGCTGGAAACCAAAACCCCAGAAACTCATAACCTCGATGCCCAGACGTCTTCACGCTGTTTTGAAAAGAAGAGGAGATGCTACACCATGGTAAACATGACCCCGTCCCAACTATTTTGAGACCTGTAGCAGGCATCACATTTGAAATGAGCCCTTTTTGTGCATAAAATTTAAAAATTTCTCAGTTTAAACATTTGTTATGTTATCTATGCTCTACTGTTAATAAAATATTGGCTCATGTGATTTGAAAGTCTTTTAGTTTTCATTTTATTCAAATTTAAAAAACGTCCCAACATTTCCAGAATTCGGGTTGTATTTTTACATTTTACAGCATACTCACTATGGTACTGGGAACTCCTTATTTACTGTTGCCACGACTATGACTGAATCAATCAATACATTAATTAATTAACTTGGAGCAAATGTAGATGACTGATTACATCTTGAAAATAGGGCTGACACATCAGGGATGGTTAGGGATAGGCCTGAATGCAAGTTTGCTTTGATTTTAAACACACACATGACTTGAGTTGCCAAGGTAGGATTTGTGATTGCCATTCTTTTAAATGGGGCTCAGTGAAGGGTCAGTTGGCAAATTTGATGATGATCATTTCGATTTAAACAATATCTTTAATGGTTTTTCTTATAGCTTCCCCCAGGGCCAGAATTTGACAAAATTTAGCATCTGTCCTGAGAATGTCCTAGTTTCAATGTGTAACAATTATCATCAAGCTTGTTTGTTGTTCACAATTAATCAAATTAGTCATTTCAGTGGATTCTATCTGTTATTTGATGATTTATTTATTTATTTTACAATCTTTGCTACATGATACACAATTATGAATTCTATCTGTTATTTGATGATTTATTTATTTATTTATTTTACAATCTTTGCTACATGATACACAATTATGAATTGGACATGTGAAAATACCTAAGACAGAAAACTCTGACAGTATCTTGACAGTAATAAAAAGCATGTGATCACTGGATTCAGAAGGACTGATTTTTGAATTTTGATTCTAACCCTTAGGTTTCTTGAGTTATAGGTTGATCGAAATTATAAATTCCTTTATTATAGTGCCACCTAGTGTCAGAGGGATGTCTGTTCAAATGAAAAAATAAATAAATAAAAATAATCTAGATGCCACTCTTGATCCGCTCACAGTTTGAATCTGTCCTGTTATAACTAACAAAATACAAAATTGATATGTTTTAAATCAAAATCAGTACATTTCAATAATAATAATAATAATAATAATAATAATAAAAATCAGCGAGTGGCAGGCTGTTATTTTTAAATGAATCTATGTGTTATGCTATATAGTATCCCAACAGAAAGACTGTTACAGAAACTTCCAAATTCCAAGTGGTTTTGATCCATTTCAAATGTTGATTACTATATAATGTTATATACAGTACAGTCCAAAAGTTTGGAACCACTAAGATTTTTAATGTTTTTAAAAGAAGTTTCGTCTGCTCACCAAGGCTACATTTATTTAATTAAAAATACAGTAAAAAACAGTAATAGTGTGAAATATTATTACAATTTAAAATAACTGTGTACTATTTAAATATATTTCACAAAGTAATTTATTCCTGTGATGCAAAGCTGAATTTTCAGCATCATTACTCCAGTCTTCAGTGTCACATGATCCTTCAGAAATCATTATAATATGCTGATCTGCTGCTCAAGAAACATTTAATGTGTACAATTGTACAAAATATTTGTGTACAATATTTTTTTTCAGGATTATTTGATGAATAGAAAGTTCAAAAGAACAGTGTTTATCTGAAATCTAATCTTTTGTAACATTATAAATGTCTTTACTGCCACTTTTGATTGATTTAATGCATCCTTGCTGAATAAAAGTATTCATTTCTTTAATTTATTTTCAAAAAAATAAAAATAAAAATTCTTACTGTTCTTACTCTGCTGTTCTTTTGAACTTTCTATTCATCAAGGAATCCTGAAAAAAAAAGTACACAACTGTTTTCAACATTGAAAATAATCATAAATGTTTATTGAGCAGCAGATCAGCATATTAGAATGATTTCTGAAGGATCATGTGACACTGAAGACTGGAGTAACGATGCTGAAAATTCAGCTTTGCATCACAGGAATAAATTACTTTGTGAAATATATTCAAATAGAAAACAGTTATTTTAAATTGTAATAATATTTCACAATATTACTGTTTTTTACTGTATTTTTAATTAAATAAATGTAGCCTTGGTGAGCAGACGAAACTTCTTTTAAAAACATTAAAAATCTTAGTGGTTCCAAACTTTTGGACTGTACTGTAGATTATGCATGTAAATTAAGTACATTTTGTTTGATCGTATATTGTTCATTTCATGTGGTGCTGAGATGCATTAATCTGGCAGGACTGATCGAACTTCACACTCTCTTCTCTTTGTTTTGCAGTCTGAATCCTCACATACATTTACATTTATGCATAAAGCTTTTATTCAAAGCAACTTATAAGAGAGGAACAAAACTGTCAAGGACCCAACAATATTCATTATTCATACTATACAATGCAAGGTTTAATTGGTAACTAGATTAGGAAGCAAGTTAGAGAAGAAATGCAGAGATTTTTTTGTGCATTGGTTTGAGGGTGTAGGGTGGTTAAGTGCTTGTGGAAGAGGTGTCTCTTTAGCTGTTTCCTGAAAATGACGGTCACAGCAGTTCAGGTGGAGGTTGGCAGGTCATTTCACCTGAGTGGAACAGAGGGTGAAAGTTCTGGAGAGTGACTTTTTGCCCCGTTGAGAAGGAACAACAAGGCATTGTTTATTTAGCTGGCGGGAGAGTGTAGGGAGATGCTGTTTGAGTGGCAGCTCTGAAAGTTAGTGTCAAAACCTTACATTTGATTCTGGTCACAATGTGGAGTGTAGTGACTAGTGAGATCATTAGAGGTATGACATGGGTTCTCTTTGACTGGATGAAATGTTAGCAAGGTTGAGCTGTAGATGACGCTCCTTCGTCCAAACAGAGATGTCTGAAAGGCAGGCAGAGAAACAATCTGAGACAGTTGGATAATCAAGTTGAACTGACTGATAGAGCTGCAAATTATCTGCATAGCAGTGGTAGAAGAAGCCATGTGCCTTTATGATCTTTCCCAGTGAAGTTGTGCAAATGGAGAAAAGAAGAGGAGCAAACACTGAACCTTGAGGCACACCAATGATCAGCGATTACACTTTGAAAGATCTGCCTTAAGTTAAGGCTGAAGCCACTAAAGTTAGGGTGGACAGGAGGATCTGGTGGTCTTCAGTGTCAAAGGCAGCTGACAAGTCTAGTAGAATAAGGACAGATGATCTGGAGTCAGCAGGGCGGTCTATATGTGGAGTGTCTGCATTTGAAGCTAGACTGGATATCATAGGTTGTTCTGTGATAGAAAAGCAGATTGATCAGCTGATTGAACACCTCTTTCAAGAGCTTTTGACCAAAAAAGAAGAAGTGAGACTGCTCTGTAGTTTTGAACAGTGGGGTTACCCGAGCTTGCTTAAATGAGATGGGAAATTTGTGCATAGTGAGGGATGTGTTGATGATCAGAGTCCGAGCAAGTAGCGATGTTGGTGAGATGTCTTGTAGAAGGTGGGAGGGATCGGGTCTGAGGGACAGGTTGTAGGATGGCTGACAGATAGCTTTGGAGACCTAGTTTTTGGTTAGGGGAGAGACAGAAGAGAAGAGTGAAATGTTTGTGGGTGGAGGTTGGGTGTGGATAAGTGGTGCAGAAAACTGGCTGCTGATGGTTGCCAACTTATCTGTAAAATAGCTGGCAAAGTCATCAGCAGTCAGAGAAAAGTGGGAGTAGGTGGAGACTGAGGGGACAGAATAGAGAGGAGAATGTGATTAGTTTCCGGGTGTCTGAGATGTTGCAGCTTTTGTTTTGATAATAAGTGACTTTGACAACAGAAAGAATATTTGCTCAGGTCAACTGGGTCTTTGTTTGTAATATTTCAAGATGAACCTTTATTGGACTGAAGCAACTTTGGTTTACTTAATTATACATGCAGAATTCGTAGACAAATCACGCTAAAATGACTTATCATATGTGACAACAGGCTTTTGAGGGATGTTTATTTGTTCATCTCTTAACCCCTCACAATAAAACCACAGAGCTTTGACCATAAAACTAAGCACTGAACTACCATCCTAATAAGACATAATGGGAGATATACAGTGACAACCGATGTATACATATTTATATAAGTAGTCTGCTATACAGACCTTACTAATTTACATTACAAGCTTGTACTTTTTGGCCATATGAGCAACTGCATCAAATTGTATATTTCTGCTCATTTTGGGCCTCTGAATATTGTTTTTTTTTCCTCCTTGTGTATGAGCTCCATATTCTCACTATATCATATATGAGCCAAAGAAATTAGACCAGAAATCTCTTAGACATCAAGAACAAAATTAGTATAAAAAGACAACACATTTCTAACCATTAAATTGACTAACAATGAGATAACCAGTAATATTTTATTTATGACTGAATCCTTTTATTCACCTGACACCTTTAAAACCTTCATTAAACATGAAATGCTACCACTGTACAAACATTACCCTGCATACAGTAAACTCCTGTTCACCATTATGGACACTAGGGGAAGCTTCAGGAGAAGAGACTTTATGAGAAACCTCTTCTGAAGCTTCTTTTTGTCGTTTCTCCACTATGAAGTAATGATGGGCTCTTCTGAAACACTTAGTGAATTTAACCTTTGCGAATCATTTGTTTTTAATACAGAGCATCAGGGGCGTAGGAACCACTTTGACATTGGGGGGGACATTTTGGCCATTATGAATCAACGTCCATACTCACTTTATTCCTCTTTACGGCTTCTGCTTATTATAAAGACAATTGGATAAATTGTGCAGCTATAACTGTGTGGGTGTGTTGGTATTGGTTTGTATGTGTGTTATAAAAAATTGTGTGGGTGTGCTTGTAATATTTGAGAGAGAAAAACTCAACTGTACTGCAAATCATAAATCCAAACACTGTGTGAATCAGTGGAGTTTTGCTGGCATCTAATGGGGAAACTTTGGCACTGCACCCAAACAAACTGACAGAAAGCTATTTTTTGAGATATCAACCTCAAATTTGGAACACAACTTTTTTTTTTTTTTTTTTTTTTTTTAGATTTATGGCTTTTTAGTTTTAGAGTTTACTGTTTAAAATTCTGTTTCATAAAAATATATATATTTTCTATAAAATATTATTAATATATCATTTTTGTAAACATCAAGATCTATAACTTTTTTTTTTGGTTTCACTTTTTAAACTTAGTTTGGCTTCAACAAAAAATCTGCCAAGGGTCTTCTTTAAAATAAGACCAAACTTAAGTTTGGGCTCCCAATATTACAGGTTTTATGACAGTTTTTTTTTTTAATTTTTTTTTTACATTTTTGATATTTTTGTCCTCTACATTTTAAAACCTCACCTCACACCCTGCTGTGCCACCTGCCTCTCCTTTTGTCTCGTCCATGGCTGCATCATGGCTCTCCTAATAAATTAACAAATGTAGCCAATATGATATTGCAAACAAAGTAATAGTGGACTTATACATGGTCAGTTATGTTTATCGTGGGCTCTTCTGTATGTGAAAAATTTATAAAAGGCAAAAACTTTCATAGTCATCATTAATTCCTTTTAAGACCTCACCTCACAACCTCCACCTGTTACTTCATGTGCCACTCCTTCCTCACCTGCCTCTTTCCTGATAATACCAGCCTTCTCCTGATGACAAATTATATAATTTTTTAATGTAAATATAGGCTTGGTAAATGAAGGTTATGATGTCGCCCTGTCCTTGTGTAAAATGTGTTGTATTATAACTATTTACACTAACCTTACTCTTTGTAAAAAACTTCAGCAACGTTATTTCCTTTGGTTTTATTTTTTTCTGTGGTGGCATTATGCTGAAAAGAGATGACAGAACGTTTTACTTTTGCTAAGGTTAACACAGAGAAATCGATTGCCCGCTATATGGCTATCTACCTAACGTAACGTTAACCTCCTCTCGCAAAGCATAACATACGTGCCATACAAAATTCCACTGTTGATTTAATGTCATGCCTCGTATCCATAATTCAGTTTTAAAAAGCTTGTTAATTTAAACCGCTTGACTGAGACTAATTTACCTCATACAAAGTCGAGTCGTTCAAAGCTGGTGCGCACCAATAACGTATTTGAATGTTCGTAGTGTAATGTTGACTTCTCTCTACCAATCAGATGCTCCGAGTCCGACTATAGGTGAAAAGTGAAGAATATGAAGCTGGTGATTGGCGAATGGTGATTTTTCAAACATGAATGAAATCACTCTGGGTTTGACTGACAAAACCGAATATCTTCTTCGTCGCGTATTCAAAATAAAAGTTCAAAATGTACAGTTTTTGTTCCTGCGGTGTATAGGCTAATTTTTGGGTGGGACACATGCAGCATTTTCCAATATTGAGGGGGACACGTCCCCCCCGTCCCCCCGGTTCCTACGCCAGTGCAGAGCATGTATTAAAACTGCCAAAGTCACATTATTTCAGTAAACCAGGCTTCGTTACTTTAAAAATGCTTCGAAATGTTTCAAAATTTCAATGGTTCGCCACTAGGGGCGATAACCTGCGTGAACTCATGAACCAGTGGGTGCTTCTCGATTCTTATTTGTGCATCCTCGTTTCCTTTCCTCGCTTCCTTGGATGGAGGAATTGAATCAAGAGAAATGATATCCTCGCTCCCTTTATCATCACTTCAAAGCGTCATCAGCTGCACTCACGGGATCTACCCATATGTTGTTAAAGTTTGGTTATTTAAAAACAATTAATATTAATAAAGCAAAATGCCCCATTGAAATATGTGAGATGTGAAGTTTATTTAAACTGCAAAAGAAAAGCATACATTTAAATTATTGTGACAGATATGAAGGTGGAGGAGAATGTATAGGCTACGTGCGTCAGGTTTCTCGACAAGAAAGACTTCCGCAAAGGAAACACCTGTGTATCCTCACTCATGACACCTCAGGAAGCTTCCTCACTCCTCGTTCCTCTCGGTATGAGAATTGAGATGTCCTTCAAGATGGCTGAGCTCGATTGGTTTCCGGCTCATAGGATGGAGGAGCGAGGAAACGAGGAGGGATATTGAGAAGCACCCCGTGTCTAGATTTTTACCTGATCTTGGATCCAATTTAAAATTTGTGGACATTTAAAGGCACAATAGAGGGTATGCATCTACGTCACTTTCCCGCCGAAAGCGCGCTCCCTCAGCTGGACTGAGTGGCAAAAGAACCTGCTGCATGACTGGATTTAACAGGGGAAACAGCGAAAACGCGAGTAAAACTAACGATTACACTAAAGGTTGGAATTGAATGTGTTCCTTACAACTTGTCAAATAAACCTAATCCATGGATATTGACATGCAGCCTGGAGTCGTGTTTCCTGACATTTATATGTGCCTGATTTCGACGGCGGGGAGACAAACAAAGCAAATCTGCCTGTGAATATTTTATATAACTACAATATAGGTAGGTTTAAATCCGCGTAATCACTTATATCAATGTTATATCGTCATATTGTCCAGCCTTAAAACATATACAGTACAGTCCAAAACTTTGGAACCATTAAGATTTGAAATGTTTTTAAAAGAAGTTTCGTCTGCTCACCAAGGCTACATTTATTTAATTAAAAATACAGTAAAAAACAGTAATATTGTGAAATATTATTACAATTTAAAATAACTGTGTACTATTTAAATATATTTGACAAAGTAATTTATTCCTGTGATGCAAAGCTGAATTTTCAGCATCATTACTCCAGTCTTCAGTGTCACATGATCCTTCAGAAATCATTCTAATATGCTGATTTGCTGCTCAATAAACATTTATGATTATTTTCAATGTTGAAAACAGTTGTGTACTTTTTTTTTTTTCAGGATTCCTTGATGAATAGAAAGTTCAAAAGAACAGCATTTATCTGAAATACAAAGCTTCTGTAGCATTATACACTACCGTTCAAAAGTTTGGGGTCAGTAAGAATTTTTATTTTTTTTTAAAAGAAATTAAAGAAATGAATACTTTTATTCAGCAAGGATGCATTAAATCAATCAAAAGTGGCAGTAAAGACATTTATAATGTTACAAAAGATTAGATTTCAGATAAACACTGTTATTGTACACAAATATTTTGTACAATTGTACACATTAAATGTTTCTTGAGCAGCAGATCAGCATATTAGATATGATTTCTGAAAGATCATGTGACACTGAAGACTGGAGTAATGATGCTGAAAATTCAGCTTTGCCATCACAGGAATCAATTACTTTGTGAAATATATTCAAATAGAAAACAGTTATTTTAAATTGTAATAATATTTCACAATATTACTGTTTTATACTGTATTTTTAATTAAATAAATGTAGCCTTGGTGAGCAGACGAAACTTCTTTTAAAAACATTAAAAATCTTAGTGGTTCCAAACTTTTGGACTAGTACTGTATAGTTTTATAGTTTTTGTCAGTGTTGTTTATTGAAAAACACCCAATTATGCAGAATATATGATGGAAAATATTTAATTGATGAGTTGTCAAACTAATATATAACAATACAATATATACGGTATGATTTTACCTCAAAATCCAACAATTTGACACAAAATGATAACTGCAAATCCATGTTTCTCTGCCTGGAGTCGAGCTGTTTCTGTGAATTGCAGTGATCCATTTGCTTTTTTCCCTGTTGCTTTCTGCAGTTTTTAAATACCTCAGGTTTTGTGTCAAAGCTATTTGTACAGTCAGTCGCAAAGCTCTTTCCCGTTTTGGATGTGTTTTGTGTGTTTTTCGCGACATTCACGCTGAAAACCAATGCTGCCGCTCAAGGGGCCCGCACACCGGACGCGAAGCGCAGCGCCGCGACAAATTCGAACGCATTGTTTTGTATTTTTTTTCTGAGTCGTAACTGGGCGCCGCGAACAGGCGCCGAATGTCGCCGCCGGTATACACTCATAGAAAACAATGCGTTCGAATTTTAAAGACGGGGTGAGGCGCGGTGTGCGAGACCCTTCAGTCTTTTGCCACTCAGTGGCCGTGACCGCAGTCGTAACGTTCGACGATGACGTCACGTGCATACCCTCATATAGACCTTATTTACCAGAGAAACAAGCGCGCCGCCATCTTTATAAAATTGTCTTTGAACTTCCGTTTTGCGGTAGCTCTGTACATTTCTATGGCATCGCTGTCAAAGAATAATTAGTTGGTTAAGTGGATTTACTTGTTGTAGAGTTAATGAAAGTTATCATGAGCATTGTTATGTTTAAAGCAGATGTCTTAACAAATGTCAGTAGATCGGGAAGATTTTAAAACGAGCAGTTCATTCATAAATGTAATATCGCTGTGGAAATACAAACCGGAAGTCAAAAGACAACGAGCGCAACGCTGAAAAGGGGCGGGGCTACATAAGGTCTATATGTAAGATTTTTATATTAAAATATCCAAAAAACACTTGCACAGTGTTATATATTTCGTTCAGCTGTGTACTTACATTATCCTAAATGTTTCCAAGAATTTGTAAATTCAGAGAAATTCACAATTTTAAATCATGCCCGTCCCTCCCTTGTCACTTGTCGCCTGTCAATGACGTAATATCTGCGTTAACCTTACTGCATAGTAACCATGGCAACAGAGCAGACAGCTGTAAGGTCTAGCGACACACTGTTGTTGTTTCGTTCAAACATTATGGACTATAGCAAGCAAACTTTGGGACAAAAGGAGAAATAAATCAATATCGGCGTGGCTTTTTCGAGATGGCAAGAGCCTTGCGACAACTTTGACTTGACAGAGACGCCGCTCTTTTGCACATACTAGACAAGGTAAGCAAATGTAGGCTACATAAGACTAATCAATGTTATATAGCTCAACAAGACGCCCTGCTTCATACCACAGTCATGTTAAAAACATGAATGCATTCACTCATCCATAAACATTATTTCCCCATAAACATGATTAGATCCATCGGCATGACCACAAGTTCCATGATTCCACGCTCTTTGACTGCGTCATCAATCTACGCCTTTGTTATTGTTTTGAAGAGGTTAGCGACCCCTAGTGGCGAAAAAAAAAACATGCTGTGCCTTTAATGACAATTAAATATATAACAAAATAATAAAAAGTAAATGTTGTAGTTAAAAGTCTCTTATTGGTCTGAATAACCAAGCTCTCCACAAACAAACAAAAGCCCTCCAATTTAACCCTTCTGACACATAGAGGTCACTACAGTGGACAGCTATTCAAAAAGGAATTTTCTTGTGTTTACATGGGTTTGATTGCACAGTTGCACATCAAACTCTACAGTGGACTCGATTGCATCATACTATACACTGCCACCAAGTGGCAAGCTGTTGTGTGTGTATTTTATTCTCCAAACTGGCCAATGGCCTAGTCAGAAATGCCAAGTTGCACTGGAATATCCATCCATTCCTTCTAGGAGACTCTTGCAGATAAAAAAAATATATATATATATCAGCTTGATGCCGCTATGTCTCTGTACAGTTCCAATATACACCTCCATGTCAGTGGCACCTTCACACATGTGCAAGTCGCCCATTTCATTTGCACTGATGACAGATGTTTGCTTTTGGACCTGTCGGCTGTTGCTGATGAAATGTCTGGATGATCCCTTTCATATTTGGGAGTTAACTCAATGTCCATTTTCCCATAAACAAGCTGAAAGGTGGACTCATCTGACCACAGCACATTTCCACTGTCTTTTTGACCATCTGAGATGAGCTCGGGCCCAGAGAACTCAGCGGCATCCCTGCATAGAATCGTTGCATTGGTTTCTCCTTGTGTAACAGAGACTCAAGTGACATTTCTTAATGCAGCAGCAAACTGTGTTAAGTGACAAAAGTTTTCCAAAGTACTCCTGAGCCCATGTGGCTGTTTTTTAACACTGTGGCATGAAGGTTTCTCTGAGGGCTTCTGAGGGCTTGAAGGTCACACACATTCAACAGAGGTTTCCTGCCTGAGATTTCTCTGGATTCCATGAATCTTTTCACAATAGATAGATGGCGAAAGACCTAAATACTTTGCGATCTTGCATTGGGAAATGCAATTTTTGAATTGTTTGACAATTCTCTAATGAAATTTGTCACAAGGTGCTGAGCCATGACCTTTCTTTGCTTGCAAAAACCAAGCCTTTGGTGGATCTTCCATTTATACCCAAACACGATACCCTCACCATTACCAATTCACCTGCTTATTGTGGACTGTTTCAAAACAGTTTAACTTGGAAATTCTATAATCTTTTCATTTTTATGTTGCCATGTCCCACTTTTTAAAGTGTGTTGCAGCCATCAAAGTCAAAATTTCTTTATATTTCCAAATACAATTAAGTTGGCCAGTGAAAACTTTGGCAGTCTTTTCTTTGCACTTTTGACAGTTAAATAAAGGTTTGAGAGAACTAATAAATCACAGATTCTTGATTTTATTGCATTTTACAAAATGTCCCAACTTTTCTGGAAATGGAGTTGTAAAAGTGAAGAAAAAAACAAAAAACAATAAAAGCCTACATTTAGAAAATAATAACTGCAACCAGGTGGATTATTGGATTTTGCCTATTGGCCAGCTGTTTAACTGTGCATGAATGGAACCTGACCTGATGGTAATGTTGCAAACATGATACATCATGAAACTATGCAGTGCCTGTAACAGGACAGCAAGTATGGTAGGTGCTATTCATCCTTTTGAACACCAGATGGCCACAAAAGATTAGTAATGGACCCTTTTACAATACTGTTGAAAGTTTTGGTAATTCCCAAAGCTTAGTTTCACAGTCAGAAAACATCAATTACCATCACTTTCACTCTGTGATGATAAGTGCACTCAAGTGCTGCATTATTTAAGAATGAGTGAATGAGTGAGCCATAACAACAATGCACAACAATGAAGTTGACAAAGACAGTAGGGCTATTATTCAAGGAATCAACTCTTTTTGTTCCCACATACCAAACGAATGTTAGAAATGTTGTCATTTGGTTGTGCAAGGGTAATATCTGTGCAAGTTTTGTGTCTTCTTAATTTCTCTTATAAATTAAAGTCACATGACTTAGCTTTTTCTGTTGAAGACACGACATGATATGAAATTTGCATGTCCACAGAGTTGTAGGTTACTGATGCCATAATAAATTATAATTCACAGTATACCTATGATAAGATAGTAGACCTATAGTAATAATTATAAAATTAGTTTGTGTAGTTAATATTTTATCCATACAGAATAAGCTTTTGCCACTAGTCACTACAGTTATTGCTATTACACAAAACTGGTTATTTGGTATAAGCCAGCACTGTTTATCAAACTCTGAAGGTTTATTTCATTGTTTGAAAGATTCCACTTTAAACAATTCAGTTCTTTTTTCTTAAGCCATTTTTATTCAGATGTTCTCCTGCCAAAATGTAGACCTATCTGATTTTCTGGAATTATAGTGACTAACTGTTTGAGTCAGGCAGCACAGTGTCAAAATATCATGTATGAGTAAGGGGTTGGCTGCAAATGCTTAAAAAATTAAAATTAGGTGACAACTTTGTTGTCAACTTAACCCTATATGATTTAAAATTACTAACATTTCAATATAATGAATGGCACATATTGCATAAGATGACATTAAAAGGTTGTATTTTGCTTGTTTTCACACATTTTATTTTGTTATGCATTTCAGTTTAATTTTACATTTGCCTTTGCATGTTTATCTCAACCTCACGAACACCTTGCAGTTCCATCATGAACCTCTAGGGGTCGCAAACCCTTTGAGAATTAATTTGGTTTCTTTTGAAACAAGAACACGTGTACAAAATGAAAGAGTCGACGTGTCATCCAGCAGAAATACAATGCCACTACTTAAAGGTGTTGTAATCATTTTTTTTTCTTTCATAATACCACACAAACCGTTTTGCTATAGTTTTTACTGTATGTTAGTGTTATTTGAGATCATTATTATGTTTAGATGGTGTAATTACAACATCTGCCAGAAGGGGCTAACTGGACCATTCTAAGCAGCCAAATGAGAGCCCTATCATGTCTTAGCAGGTTGTGACTAGTTATTTAACACACACACACAAAAGACATGGAGACAAAATTTTAGGTAAACATTTATTTTTGGTAGCAAAAACAGCACCTTGGAAAACAGGATACACAATGGGCAACTTCTTTCTTATTTGCCAGAGTACAATGAAATGACAGTCTCTACTAAATAGGCAAACCACATGGATCTACCACTAACATGCTAGTAATTTAGCACAAACGCAAACATATCCCTTCATAGTTAATGTGAAAATCAATTACTTAGTATGTTGAACAATTCAGCTAAATGGCTAGCTCATGTTAGTGGCACATCGAGGAATGTCCAGCCTACAGATGTGGCCATGTTGTGCAAGTTAAGACTTGAAGACAATATTGCTGTGCAGTGGCCTAAGGGCGTGTGTTTTCAGTGATGTGGATTAAGGCACGACAAGAGCAGTGAGATTATTTGGTCCCTCTGTAATTCTTTGGCCAGAGTGAATGGTTTATTGCTTTACAACCTGGTTTATGACTACATTCCAGTCTAGCGCCTTGGACCGCAGTCATAATGGTTGAGAGGGAAGATCAGGAATGCATAAGAGGTGTGAGGTTTAGAGGACAGAATTGGGGTAGGGGACTCGCTCAATCTTGGACAACTTCAGAGGACTCGGACACAACTTTGCCATCCTTGGTCTCGATCATCTTGATCACAACACTCTTCTTGGTCTGAGTGATACTGTCGCCGTAGCCGCTGCCAGAGCTGTAGCCGCCACCAGAGCTGTAGCCGGCACCAGAGCTGTAGCCACCACCAGAGCTGTAGCCGGCACCAGAGCTGTAGCCGCCACCATATCCACCGGACAAACCACTGGAATAACCGCTAGAGTAGCTGCTGAAGCCGCTGCTTGCACTTTCCATGGGATAACCACCATAGCTCGCTATCGGGATAAAATGGAGAAGTTAGATGAGGATCTTCTGCATTTCATATAGTTATAAGAACTGTCATGTGAAGAAGGAACACTGAAAAGGCCAGCATGAAATGTCCATGATACAAGGGCATACCAGAACCCCATGCTGGGCTTTTCAACACAGTTCTCTGTGATAAAGAGTCAAACTTACTGCTCTGTTTTGTGATATTGATAGACTGGATTCCACTTGCCAGTCTGTTGGAAAAGAGCAAACAAGAAGTAATGAGAATCTCGCACAGAATGAGAAATCTGAATTTCATCTCAGATTATTAGGTCTCACAGCAAGCATGCATTTGATGAACTCACCTGTCTTCCTCTCCTTCAAGGAGTTTTCTGTAAGTGGCGATTTCAATGTCCAGGGCAAGTTTGACATTCATCAGGTCCTGATATTCCCTAATCTGGCGTGCCATGTCCTGCTTGGCTCTCTGCAGGGCATCCTCCAGGTCCTTAACGCGGGCCTTGGCGTCTCTCACGGCAATCTCGCCACGTTCCTCTGCCTCTGCAATCTGGTTCTCCAGATTGGCGCGCTATTGAAATGAGAAATATTTGTGCTTAGTTGTACTCCTAATATCCGTTACCTTACAAAACAAAATTAATGATTAATTGACATTTTGTGTTCATGTAGTTGCATACCTGTCCTTTCACGGCATCGATCTCAGACTGCAGTCTCTGAATCATGCGGTTAAGATCAGCGATCTCTGTCTTTGTTGATCTAAGGTCGTCACCGTATTTGGTTGCAGATGTCTGCATCTCCTCGTACTGAGAAACAGAACATATGATCATGTGAGATACATTTGATGGACTTCAATATCAACTAGAACAAGACTTTACAGTTTGCATGATATCCCAAAAGATAACATACCTTGCTCTTGTACCACATCTCAGCCTCAGCCCGGCTTCGGTTAGCGATGTCTTCATACTGAGCGCGGACCTCAGCGACGATGGCGTCCATGTCGAGATTCCTGCTGTTGTCCATCTCCACAACCACTGAGGTGTCCTTAATCTGAGACTGCAGCTCACGGATCTCCTACAAGTGCACAATGAGAGAAAGTAATGTTATTTAAGTGTGTTTTATCAAATACAAGTGAAAGGTATGGTTGAATGGAAACCCTAGTTGTAATTTACCTCCTCAAAGATCTGCCTGAGGAAGTTGATCTCATCAGTAAGGCTTTCCAGTTTGGCCTCCAGCTCAACCTTATTCATGTAGGCCTCATCAACGTCCTACAAAAAACAATCATAATTTAATCATCATTTAAGTTGAAGTTAGCGTTCATGAGTAGTAACACTAAACTCAACTGTGTAAAAAACAATCCACAAACCTTCTTGATGAGCACAAACTCGTTCTCACACTCTGTGCGTTTGTTGATCTCATCCTCATACCTGAAGATAGGTGAAGAGAATGACATTGGTTAAACTCATTGTAGTTGAATGTTTTGAATTGTTTATAAAGTTGTACACTAGGAGGCAGCAGTGCTCCATCTTTGTAGTAAGAAACTTGTCAGGTCTTTATGGATTCAGTTCAGTGTTTCCCTTGGGTCTTAGCATTAATCGCCCATCAGATTTGTCTAGAGATCCATGAAAGGTGCCGCGTAGATGTTTGTTTAGTAGCTGTAAATCTATCTGACTCATGCTGACGCCCATTTAATTGCAGTACAGATGTGCTTTTCAAATGGGATATTATGTATATCATTGAAATGCCTACAATTTGACTTAAAAAGGTTGGACAATGGGCAAGTATATAAGGGAGAAACCATGCAATTTCTGTATCAACTGCATAAGTCATGTTGGATCATTAATTGAGTTTATTCCCATCAGAACTTTAAAATATGTTTTCCCTTTATTTAAATATATGGATCCTCATTTATTCTGGGATCATTTAAGTGCACCACAAAAGCCTGCTTTGACAATACTTGGGCGCTGTCCATCCCCCAGACCAAACGTCCAGCCAAACTGTAATGGGGCTTTTGTGTAAACCATTGTACGTACTTGTTTTTGAAGTCCTCAACGAGACCTTGCATGTTGTGAAGGTCAGCCTCCAGCTTCATTTTGTCATTGCCAAGGCTGTCAAGCTGTCTGCGCAGGTTGCCGATGTAGGCCTCGAACATGGCGTCAATGTTGGAAGCGCGTGGCTGTCTGGTTCTGAAGGAGGCTCCATTTTGTCTCCAGCATCTTGTTCTGCTGCTCCAGGAAACGTACCTACATTGGCAGGATGAGAATAGAGGTTTTGTCTCAATCAAGGCACAAATGAAAACCATACTTGGCAGTGAGCGCAGCTTCAGAGAGCAACGCCCCCAGACCAATGCTGCAAAGTCAGTTTGGAATCATGGTTCTATGCCAGCTCACAGAAGTGCAACCATATGCCAGCATATTGCTTGTGGTTCAGTGATCTTCACAAAGGAAAGCACTGTTTTCCTTAAATAACGAGAGATGCATGTGTTTTCAGTTTGCAACACTTTTTTCCTTTTGGAAACTGTGACGCATATTCCAGTAGGACATCAGGAAAGGTGACCACAGCCTTTCATATATCGAATTTACTTTTTGGAGATTGAGATGGAACTATAATAAAGGTTTAATCTACATGGTTAATATTTAAGGGGCAGCAGAAAGAGACCAGTTCAGATCTGCTGGAGACACTTAAAAGAGTGTGTAGATGGTGGGCGGAGAGCAAATAATTCAATGATAAGACTTTAACAGCTTGAGTTGAACATTGCACACTCAACCATGTTACAGTAAAGGTGTCACTGAGCCAGTTGACATTACTAATCAACTGTCTTATTCAAAACAGTCAGTGTTTTAATCAAATAATTTAATGCAAAGCAGACTATTATAGTTAAGAGGAAGGGCATAAGACTTAAAGGCTTAAAAGTGTGGCAGAATATTTCCTCTTCTCATTGTTACGTAACCTATCCAGTGCTATCCAGAACATGACCCCGGCTCTTCAAATTAAATATTAACTATCATGGTATGTGACTAACTTTTTTGTTATATTCTGTTGAATGCGTATTTTGTTTGCAGTTTGGAAATGTAGTACATCATCTTTTGTAATAATTAAACAGTTTCATGTCCTGCAGGACGTCCTTATTTGGGTGTGGACTCTCCACAAGGGTTTTAGAAGAGCCTTAGGGCATCCCATTCAAATGAAATCTACTCTGACCATGTACACACCCTTTTTTCCCACTTTCCATAAGTCTCATTTATTTCTCTTTGATGAGAATGTATCTGAACCCCACATATATTTTGTATGCCACATTAGATTAAATTCTAGAGACATTTTAAACAGGAACATACACTCATTTTCATACCCTTGTGGCATTTTCTGGCCACCTGTAAGTTGATACAACTTTTAGTTTGACTTGTACTCTAAAACCTCATATCTGGGAACTTTTTGACTAGTAAATGTACAAAGAAAGAAACTTTAAACCTACCTTATCAATGAAGGAAGCGAAGCGGTTGTTGAGGGTCTTGATTTGCTCTTTCTCTTGGGTGCGGACAATCTGGATGTTGGGGTCGATCTCCAGGTTCAGAGGTGCCAGGAGGCTCTTGTTGACGGTGACTGCTTGAATGGGTGCCACGGCGCCAGAACCCATACCCATTCCCATACCCATACCCATGCCAAGACCATAGGCTGAAGAGCTGCTGATGAAGCCACCACCTCCCATTCCAGCTCCCATGCCACGATTGGCACCTCCATAGGAGCTGCGCACACTGTAGCTCTGTCGGCTGGCGCTGGGGCCGGAGTAAGACATGCTGCTAAAGCTGCGTGGGACAGATCCCGAGGAAGAGGACTTCACGCTGTAGCTGGTTTTCTTGGTGAACGACATCCTGCTGATGTGTGTCTTGTAATGGTAGAGAATGACCTGTAGCTAGGGGGTGCGAGAGCAGCAGATGTGAGCCTTGTCTGCTGTGCTGGAGAAACTCGAGCAGATAGAGAGAGCAGCAGGCTCTGCCTCCCACTATATGTGTGGCTGAGTGGGAGGAGCCGAACTGGCTTAGACTGGCCAGTCATTACCAGGTGGGTGTAGGCTGAAATTCAATACTCCTTTCCTTGCATTCCTATTCTAACCAGTACGTAGATGTTGTGATAATCCAATATGACTAGAAACAGATATTTTCTGGGAATGTTAAGGGCTTAAAAAAATACAATGACTTCTATATTTGACCCTTTTCTTTGTAAAAATTTTGATAATATATATTATTTGTTTTGTACAAGAATGGGTCACTTAAAATACAGAGTGTAAACACACAATATGTCAATAATATTAAACCTGAGAGTTGAAGTACTTTAAAGCAGCACCAGCATCTACAAGGCAATGTGACGCACTAAAATAGCTTGCATCTATGGATTTGCCTATACAAATAAGACATCTGGAAGGCTTTAAATTTCACTCTAACCCTGTGACAGCTGACATGTTTTATCTCTCAACACTGGAAGCTGTACAAAGTGGAACATGTGACATCCAACTGTGCTTTAGCAATACCTACAGCACTTAACTCGCTTGTAATCTATGTGATATTATTTATATATCTTATATACTTGAAGTACCATCATAAAATGAACATATTGCAATTAGAACATAAACATGTGAAAAGTTGATGGTGTGAATTAAGTATGTTACATACTGTAATACTTGACAGACATAATTAAGCAAATCTAGTTGAAACTGCCCCACATCATGGAGGCCACCAACAATTTCTCAGTTTGAGGAAGGCAATAATCATCATGTTTTAAAATCTACCCCCTACGGACCTGAAGCCCTCTGGAATCCAGAGGTCTCCTAAAGTTATCCAGGTTTATGGTCTTGCTGCGTTTATAGTTGAATAGCCCAAGGCTTTTTTAAAAAAAAACATGGATTAAGTTCAGGAACATTCTACATTGAGCTTGAGTTTTGGCAAGTACTTTGACATTTTATGATACTAGGGAAACCATGAGATAAGGTTGGGCATTCATCAGTTTAGTTTCTGTTTATCTGTTTATGTGGGTTTAAAATGCCACTTTCTCTGCATGGTTTTGCACTGTACTGTACCTTTTTGTTGTGATGTCTTGTCTTGATTCATTTTAGCCATTGCATATTCAAAAGCTTCTTCATGACCACACCAAAGCACTGAATTCTCTAAGCATTACAGTATCTGCTCAAACAAAACTAGATCTGCCTTGACCTGTTACTCCAGCACAGACCTTTCCATTGAC
Organism: Megalobrama amblycephala; assembly: GCF_018812025.1. Classification (NCBI taxonomy): domain Eukaryota; kingdom Metazoa; phylum Chordata; class Actinopteri; order Cypriniformes; family Xenocyprididae; genus Megalobrama; species Megalobrama amblycephala. Next base: position 31,632,667 of record NC_063067.1, read on the forward strand.
CACACTGATTTCATCACCAGGTGTTTCTGTGGTTGGGTCATTAGGCGTGACATGCTTATACATTTAAAAGGCCTCATTACTGAAGACAATAATGTTAATTAAGTCAGATAACAACTTCAATCTCCCAAGCAGTATCTATTGAAAGGGACTGACATGCTGTGGTGCACGTGTCAATTGTTTTCTTTCTGAGTGACTAAAATCTTGGCACCTCAAACAATGTCTTCTGTCTTTCATTACTGGATACTGCTTAATACCAAAGAATGTAGAGAAGCAACTGATTTAATTGTCGGTATCTTGAGATACACTTTACTTTCATCTTCTTCACTGGTTTTCAGTCACGGAGTCATAATATCTTTAGGCACTGGCTTTTCCTAAGACTACAGAATCCCGGCTATTGTTTTTGAGAGGAACCAGGGAAAATCTGATCAGGCTCACTTTTTCCATGCAGATATAATACAGCCTTCTTTTCAGATATGCTCCGATAATAATTGTGCACTACACCATATCCAAACATTTAACAAGAAGACCTTTATTTATTATTATCAAAATAGCTGACTTAAAACATCAGTCTAATCAAATCCCACACATTTATGGATTTTGACTTTAGCCATTTGTACCACTTTTGGATTTTATTTCAACGTGGTTTATCTTAAGTTTCTTAACTAAGACAGCCCTGTAGGAAGCATTCATGCTTTCATTCCACTGAAACTGTGATATTTCTGTGGTAAGACAGTCCATGTGCCTATGACTCACTCACTCTGCCCAGAGAGTGAAAATGCGCCTTTAGAATTACAATAATATCTCTCAGTAATGCAAAATGTGATACATCCAGGGCCTAAAATTATCACTTGACAAGCACGAAATAAATATCGTAAATATCGGCACTGGCGAGTATATGAAATGGTGTCACTTGCCAGTTGGCCAGTAACATTTTTATGAATTTGAACAATTCATGAATGTGAGCAAATGTGAGCAATGCTCGGGACAGTTGATAGGCCATCGCTTCATCGTCACGGATGTCTAACACTGTGTCCTAACCAAACGCGATGCGATAAGATTCCAGCGAGAAGCAATTTGTACGGAGACTGCATTTTCAGGACTGCATTTCTAGGACCCTAGCAATGATTTAGTTGTTTAATTGATAAAGTTTAATTTATATTTTGTCCTAACCAACCCCTAGCCCTAAACCTACCCATTTGTAGCCCTGTTTAAATATTTAAACTAGATGGTGCTGTCACAAAAACTAGGGTCCTAGAAATGCAGTCGTGATGCAATGGGACTTACGACCATAGTTGGCTAACAATGCTTTCGGGAAACGCACCCCTGAACAGCATGTGGGCGGGCTCTTGCGGCACGTGCACGGCATCAGAGATTAATCTTGATGGCATCCGCAAGGAAATGGATAAGTACATAATCAAATTCACAAATATTACACCATTTAAACAATATGGTTACTAAAACAATCTTTGGCATAGAATACACTTGTTTGTTCACAGTTTGAACGTTCTTGTTTCCATTTGTTTCATTTCAATATCTGAAGTGAATAATCCATTGTTGCTTTTTGCACGACTACAAAGCTGAGAGCACTAAATGATATTCAAAGTCACATTACATACTTTTAACATAAAATAAAGCACATAAACATTACCTGAGATTATCATTGCCATATACTTAGAGTTGTTGTTCCAAAAAAAATAAATAAAAAAATAAATAAATCAAAAGCTCAAGGGAAAAAAAAAAAAGTTGGGTTGTTGTTCCAGCCGCAACATTGAAGTTTCAAAACTAGTGTCGCCGTTGCAAAAACTCTGATTAACATGGAAAAGACAGGGATAGATTTATCGTGTGTCGCATGAACAAATTCACACTAGTTAGCAAGTATCCTAGTAAACATAGTCGGTTATGTCTTAAATGAACGTAAACAGTTGAGAAAGTAAACGGCATGTGTACAGTATCAGTATATTAGATCCATGTATTCGCTCTTAAAGTAAAGAAAGAAAAAATCACTCACTGCTCTTGACTGAATATTATATTTATTTGTGCTTTTGCTTGTAATTTGATTATTTGAATGTTTACTTGTCTTTACTCTTTAATAATGTTTTAAATTTATATTAGTTAGGCTAGTAGTTTGGTATTATTACTACCTGTTTTTGCAAAAATAGTTTCATGGCCGGTAAAAAATCAAGTCACCGGCCATTGGCAGGTGTGACAAAAGGTTAGTTTAAGGACCTGGATACATCTTTTGACTTCAACTCTGCTGAACTAATGCAATGTGGACCATAGATAGTAGTTAGTAGTGGAATGTTTTCTAACATTCTCTAAAACAGGTAAAAACGGGTGTGTCTGTTCTGTTTTGAACTCTCCCAGGACATTTTGCTGCCATTCCCTGTTTCTTATCTCATTATCAATGTTATGAATCTGCAAGTCTCTGCCCTGATGATTGCTTGATTATAAAGATTCCTCTGTTTACGCAGTTATAGTAATTGAGGATGTCACTTTTTGTGACAGCCAGAAAGAAAACTGATTTAATGTCACATAGTGATCATGCCAATCCGTGTGCACCTAATCGGGCCTTACCCAACTTTTCCATGCCATGAGTGTGAATTAGAAATAAAGCTTTTAATTTCATAATGCACATTCTTTCTGCACAGTCAGTTAAGGAGAATTAAGAGTCAGTTATGAAACATGTCAAATGAGAGTTTCATCACAGATCGCAAACCTGATATTCCCGCTGTACGTGTGTGTAAAATCTAATTGAATCACTCTAATTTGAGGCTTGATTGTATCTGATCACATCAAGTGTCTGTAAGAATCAGCTGAGCTGTGAATGAAGATGACCTTTTGACAGTCACTTCACACCCCAGCAGAGAACAATAAATACTGTGTGAACTTTGTGTTGTAAGAAACAATGATATTTGATCCTTTGAAGGTTCAGGTTTCAATGTTGCTTAATGCTTTCTCATGTTTTGCTTCACTGGTTTCATCCATTCAGCGCATTTGTTTGATTATCTTGCAAATCTAAATCAGAGACACCCCATTACACCCAAAACACACACGCACATACGATCACTCCCTCAGGGTGCGTCATACTAGATTTCGTGATAAAATACTGACCCGTGTCGAATGCGGGCAACAGGATATGATGTCACGATCAATTGCTTCTGTTGTATTAAATATTATTTCATTATATATTTTTTTAACAACTGTGAATTTTAAATGACAAATAATAATAACTGGTAATGTAAAATATTATCCACTCTACCGTCTATTATCGAACTTCTAAAGTGACAGTAAAGACATTTATAATGTGGAAATAGAAAAGATTTATATTTCAAATAAATTCTGTTCTTTTGAATTTTCCACAAAAATATAAAGCAAGCAGCACAACGGTTTTCACCATTGATAATTATAAGAAATATTTCATGAGCATATTCTGAAGGATCAACATGACTGCTGAAAATTACATTTTTAAATATATTACTGTAAAGTACGTTAATGGACAGAAAACAGAAACGAATAAAAATTAGTGATATTAAATTATAATATTTCACATTATAATATTTCACATTATCACGTTTTAATTATATTTTGGATCAAATATATGGACCCATATGAGCATAAGATGCTTATTAAAAAAAGTTTTCAATGCAATCATATTTGCACATTCAAGTCAGAGCATATATAAAAGATGTATAATTTATGGTCAAGAAACTTATGGACCTATGACGTTGCAGTTACATTTCCAAAAAGTCATGAAATTACTAAAGTTCTACAAATATAGTACATCATTGGAACATTATTCCAATTCCAAAACACTGTCATGAATGGAAGTCGATGGACACATTCACCCGTCGTTGAAACGGTTGTAGGTAAAAACTTGAATTCACACTAGAGATATCCCAATGTTTTGTAAAAAATGCCAAAAACTTGGATCTGGGATATTTTCAGACAACCTCCAATCTCAATGAGTCTAAACAAGTCACAGCAAAAATATCTGCAGAGTTTGTTCAAAAGCTGTAATCTGATAGCAGGACTGAGAAAGAATGTAATGTACCATTCCTCAGAGGTGAAATATTCAGTGGCTTTCAGTGGTTAGCTGAGCTATTTTTTCATGCCGTATGCCTCTTCAGAACTTCCCCAATGGCTGCCTGACCAGAAGCCACACCCCTCGTTGTCATGGCAACAGGGTTACCACAGATCACAAACTACTGACACATATTCACAAGTTTCCGTTGTCCTCTGTACATGGCTATTGGTTGTTGAAAGTTTGATGCGTTACCATAGAGACTTTTGAAGAGACATCATATGATTACTAGCAAGCTTATCATCAAGCAAAATATGTTTGGGAAATGAACGGTTTGTTCAAGTTTACAAGAATGAGTGCTGATTACATGCTTAGATGAACATATAAATATATATATATATATATATATATATATATATATATATATATATATATATATATATACACACAAGATAAACATCATAAAACAAATATTACCCTGGAAAACAATGTGAAAGTTACTTGGAAATTGATTTTCTTTCTTTCTTTCTTTCTTTCTTTCTTTCTTTCTTTCTTCTGTTTTTAAAACTGCACATGCATATTTTCATGGGTATGTGTGTTAAAGTCTGCTTTTGTTTCACGTTATCACTGAGGGCGAAGTCACTTCAAAGACTCAAGCCATAAATCTCTCACCTTGAATGTACTCTGGTATGTCAGATATGGCAGGAAGGTGTGAATGTAACACACAAACCGCTAAAAAATAATATGTATAGTAAAAACACAAGCACACTGAATGAAAGGCAAACACTCATGAAATGTATTTTAATTTTTAATTGTATTTTTTTTTAAATACCATTTTAGACTCATGTTGATAATTTCCTTCATTTCAGATGGCCATCCCAGAAAACAAACGACATACCAGTTATGTAATTTATTGCTACTTTTTTGTAATTTCATAACTTAATTGATAATGCAACTATTAAAATGACCAACTCTCAATGTCGTCAATACGATCTCCTAAGGTTATAAAGTAACCATAAACTTTCCAATTACGTACAATATTCGTTGTACTTTAGTAATTTTTTTGAATTTTTAGTAACTGCAATGTCATAGGTCTGTAATTTCATTACTATTAATTATACATTATTTGTGCTCTGATGAACAGAGTTTATAATTAAATGTCAATCACAAAACTGAAATTTCCCTTAAGATAAAATGTTTCATTTCATCAAATCAAAAGATACAGACTTAGTGAAGTTATGCACAATTAAAGAGTGCACGTTAGACACGTGCACAGAAAGACACCAGTTGGTTAATATTGCAAATGTTTATACTTTTGATAGTATTTGCCATGTTGCAATTATTAACTGAGATTTCACAAAGTTAGCCTGCATTGTGGAAACTATAGTTATGTTGTCACAATGAAACTTTGGTCATAATGTACTTGTGGTATGTATTTAATATTATAATTATTTATTTATTTTTAATTTATATACAAACCCTGTTGGGACACTGTACAAATTGTGAATAAAAAAGGAATGCAATAATTTACAAATCTCATAAACTTATATTTTATTCACAATAGAATATAGATAATATATCAAATGTTGAAAGTGAGACATTTTGAAATGTCATGCCAAATATTGGCTCATTTTGGATTTCATGAGAGCTACACATTCCAAAAAAGTTGGGACAGGTAGCAATAAGAGGCCGGAAAAGTTAAATGTACATATAAGGAACAGCTGGAGGACCAATTTGCAACTTATTAGGTCAATTGGCAACATGATTGGGTATAAAAAGAGCCTCTCAGAGTGGCAGTGTCTCTCAGAAGTCAAGATGGGCAGAGAATCACCAATTCCCCCAATGCTGCGGAGAAAAATAGTGGAGCAATATCAGAAAGGAGTTTCTCAGAGAAAAATTGCAAAGTGTTTGAAGTTATCATCATCTACAGTGCATAATATCATCCAAAGATTCAGAGAATCTGGAACAATCTCTGTGCGTAAGGGTCAAGGCCGGAAAACCATACTGGATGCCCGTGATCTTCGGGCCCTTAGACGGCACTGCATCACATACAGGAATGTTAATGGAAATCACAACATGGGCTCAGGAATACTTCCAGAAAACATTGTCGGTGAACACAATCCACCGTGCCATTCCCCGTTGCCGGCTAAAACTCTATAGGTCAAAAAAGAAGCCATATCTAAACATGATCCAGAAGCGCAGGCGTTTTCTCTGGGCCAAGGCTCATTTAAAATGGACTGTGGCAAAGTGGAAAACTGTTCTGTGGTCAGACGAATCAAAATTTGAAGTTGTTTTTGGAAAACTGGGACGCCATGTCATCCGGACTAAAGAAAACAAGGACAACCCAAGTTGTTATCAGCGCTCAGTTCAGAAGCCTGCATCTCTGATGGTATGGGGTTGCATGAGTGTGTGTGGCATGGGCAGCTTACACATCTGGAAAGGCACCATCAATGCTGAAAGGTATATCCAAGTTCTAGAACAACATATGCTCCCATCCAGACGTCGTCTCTTTCAGGGAAGACCTTGCATTTTCCAACATGACAATGCCAGACCACATACTGCATCAATTACAACATCATGGCTGCGTAGAAGAAGGATCCGGGTACTGAAATGGCCAGCCTGCAGTCCAGATCTTTCACCCATAGAAAACATTTGGCGCATCCTAAAGGGGAAGATGCAACAAAGAAGACCTAAGACAGGTGAGCAACTAGAAGCCTGTATTAGACAAGAATGGGACAACATTACTATTCCTAAACTTTTAGACTTTAACTTTTTTAAACTTCTAAACATTTGCAGACTGTTATAAAAAGAAGAGGGGATGCCAAATGGTAAACATGGCCTTGTCCCAACTTTTTTGAGGACAACTTTTTTCTATCTATCTATCTATCTATCTATCTATCTATCTATCTATCTATCTATCTATCTATCTATCTATCTATCTATCTATCTATCTATCTATCTATCTATCTATCTAATATTTCCTATCTATCTATCTATCTATCTATCTATCTATCTATCTATCTATCTATCTATCTAATATTTCCTATCTATCTATCTATCTATCTATCTATCTATCTATCTATCTATCTATCTATCTATCTATCTATCTATCTATCTATCTATCTATCTATCTATCTATCTATCTATCTATCTATCTATCTATCTATCTATCTATCTAATATTGCTCATCCATCCATCCATCCATCCATCCAAATCAGATTCAGTCAGAATCAGAAAGGTGGTCTGATCTCCTCCTTTTCTGTTCTCTGTTTTCTGATCTGCCAGAAGTGTTTCTTTTTCTTTTAACACCCCGTCTCATCTCAACCTGACTACCTGAGCTTTGGTCAGCAGGTGTTCTGGATCCTCCGGATCTGATCTCAGATCGGTTGTTGACCCGGTGAGAAGGTCCAGGCTGTTCATCATTTGTGCTGGAGCCATTCATAGATGATCCTCCAGCTCTGGCCTCACTGTTGTCTCTGTGAGAAGGTCCAGGCTGTTCATCATCTCTGGATGTTTCTCCAAGAGATGGAGGAGAAAACATTGAGCTGAGGGAATCACTTGAAGAATCAGAATCAGAGTGGTGGTCTGTTTTTTTCCTTTTCTGTTCTCTGCTTTCTGATCTGCCAGAAGTCTTTCTTTTAACACCCTGTCTCATCTCAACCTGACTACCTGAGCTTTGGTCAGCAGGTGTTTTGGATCCTCCGGATCTGATCTCAGATTTATTGTTGACCCGGTGAGAAGGTCCAGGCTGTTCATCATTTGAGTTGGACTCACTCATAGATGATCCTCCAGATCTGAATTCAGATCTGTTGTTGACCTGGTGAGATGGTCCAGGCTGTTCATCATCTGTAGATGTCTCCACACGTTCTGCAGATGGGCCATTAAAATACACTGGATAAAATGCAATTTGCATGGACTCACCTGATGCATTAACAGTGATGGACCAGTAATCTGCATTCCAGGCCAACATGGAGAGCAATGGATTGTGTTCAGGACCAGGAGTCAGGGAATACCGAGTAAGTTCATTGAGAGATCTTCGAACCAAATCAATATAAAAACCTGGGTTGAAAGCAATGAGATGATGTGGTATGCGTATTTCTGGAAGAGTCCTCTCAACATCATCTTCTGTCATTGTTGCCTGAAGCACATATTCTGGCCATATTTCAATAAAAATTAATGCATTGGCATTGTTGAGCTCAATGTCAGCAGCAGGGATGTTGACATTAAAAGGTTCAACTTGATCCATCTGAACTGGACACTAATCTACTAATTTTATCAGTAGGTGTCATTGAATACAGATATCCTTTCTCAACTCCTGCTGCTCTGAGGCTCTGAGGAGCATCTGCTCTATATATAGCTTCTGCTCAGAATGCTGCTGTGATGTCATCAGTGGAACACGGTTTAAAAAACAACAAATTCCGTACAGCTGTGAATGTTCTAATTAATCAAATGGGTCATCCAGTAAGGTAATTCTTAAAATGTTCTTATAATATATATATATATATATACACACATTAAAAAATAATTAACCTAGCTCATAAAGAAATCTTAAAAACATGTACTCAGAACTCAGGTAGGCTATAACTCGGGTAAGTAAAACATATCTCATCTGCAATCACACAATGAGCTGGTAACCTTACAATATAAAAAAAGTTTTTCCCTTTTAACTAAACTTTTTCAATAAAAAAGTGAAAGAGATAAGAGTTGGTTGCCATGGCAACTCTAGCTCTCAACAAGAAAATTATAACTAGCTCTGGTCAGAATTAAATGCTATATGTATATAGGATTATACACAGGATTGATACGACTCAATATGAAATTCATTCATCAAAATGAAACTGTAAGGCTGAGCATTACATTATGGGCTATGAGATGTCGTGCACATGATGCAACTCACAGTTTTTTTGTGATTTAGTTAGGGCAAGCAAGACATTCATTTTGGATAAATAGTACATATGGGCCTGGAAAAACTAAAATTAACAATGCAAATTTTTTACATTAATTGAAAAAATGTATCTGTTTAAGATACATTTATGTATCTCTCAGATTCATTCATTAATATACCCACTAATATACCCCTCATTTACTGAAATCACGTGATTTTGGCGCTCTGAACCACTGATTTGAAACAAAAGATTTGTAAAGCTTTGAAGCTTAATGAAGCAGTGTTTCATGAGATATAGTTGAATAAAGTTGTTATTTTGTTTTTTGGCACACAAAAAGTATTCTCGTCGCTTCATAACATTAAGGTTGAACCACTGTAGTCACATGAACTGTTTTAAATATGTCGCTTTCTGTGCATTGAAAGTGTTAATGATCTTGCTGGCAATAGAGTCCTCACTGAGCCATTGGATTTCATCAAAAATATCTCAATTTGTGTTCTGAAGATGAACGAAGGTCTTAGGGGTGTGGAATGACATGAGGGTGAGTAATTAATGACAGAAATTTCATTTTTGGGTGAACTAACCCTATAAAACCATGCTTTTACATCAGTGTGATTCACCTGTCATTTCCATCTGATTTTATGGATAAGGGCAGGGATATGGTTAGGATTCAAATTTTGGACTGGAATGTTGTTCCAGGATCAACTAAATATGATGACCCAGGAACACATCTAACTCAGCAAAATCAGGACATGCGTTTTGGCGCTAGTAACTTGTGGCATACTACTTTTTTAAAATACTTTGTTACTTTAATTATGAGTCTGCAGCTTGGCAGCTACACTGAGACATTGATCCATTAATTGATACATGTTTATACAAGGCCTTTTGTATGCAGGGTTTGGTTGCTGGGTGGAGATTTCTCACTCCTGACAATAAAAATCATTATATTCTTCCTCTCTAACATATGGAACGAATATGATGGCAAATGCAGCCTCTCTCTGGTTAGGACCTGGATATTTTTGGACTGCATGGGAAATCCATGGAAGAATTTCGACCGTTGTAGTATTATTGGAACCTGCGTGTTCATGATTCAGAGTTTCTACAACTCAGAGCTATTTCTGCAGCCCAGACCCAGTTTGTGTGGGTGTGTCTAGAAAGAAAACTCAAGCAGAGTTGGAAGAGAGGAAAAATCAATGTGGTAACATTGTTCAAATAAATGTCTCCCGTCCTCATAACTTGACTAAGGCTATGTTTGAAACAGCAAACTAATACTTTTACCAGTTTTCTGCATTACATTACATTTACCCAAACTTTTATCTACAATTTGCTTGACTCATTATTTGATCAGACAAAAAAAAAGGAAGACAAAAATGGATTAAAATGTAAACTAATAATAAAACAACAATACTGTAAATGATTGGAGATAATGATAATAATAATGCAAAAAGGCAACATAATGAGGTAATGGGACAAAACATACCATACTTTTTTAAAAAAATGTTTATTTTCCATAATGTGCTGTTTCACATGCTATGTTTTTTTTTAATAGCAAGCTATGTACAGTATAGTGTGTAGCAAACAAAAAAAAGTTGTCAAACCTTTCCGTAGCACACAGTTGGACTTCTCCTGTCATTATGATATAAATGAGGAACAATTCATCCGAGCACATTTCTCTGTCTCCTCCCTATTCGCCTGACACCTTCTGTAAATGAACCACCTGTTACTACCTGACAAACATCTAACAAGTGTATTCTACCTGGCAAGATGCCATTTCACAGTGTGTCTACGTAACAGTTTTCAGTTTCATGATTACACACACACACACCCTGTTCTAACAGTTAAGGAACACTTATCCTTTTACACTTTGATTACGATCAATTTGATGTTTGCTGTTGTTGAGTTATTTTTTCATCCGGTTATTTTGTTGGGGTTTTCCTCAACCATTAAAATCAACAAACCCACACGCATCTCTCTGGCCACCTGTTGAACCTGTTCTGTGTGTCCACCTCTTTTTGCAAGCCACACCCTCCTGCTAATCAAATTGATATGCATCTGCATATCAGCCAGGCACGTCACAGGTCACAACACACCTTCTAGACAGTCTTCTTGTATCAGTCCATTTAGTCACATCTGCTGAACCTGAATCCTGACCCTGCTGTAATCTTAGATGACTTGAGTATTAGATGCATTTCCACATAATGGGACTGGATCCGAAAGAATGTGGGAGGGAGTGTTTTAGCACATTAATATCATATGATATCATGATCCACAGTGATTTGAGTCGTACCTCAGAGATGACCTCAGCACTCATCCCTGCATTAAATATTTGTTTTCCAGTCAAATTAAAGGAGATTTAAATCAGGTTTTTTTGGTAATACTTTAGAATGGGGAACACATATTCACTATTAAACATGACTTTTCCCTCAATAAACTCCTAATTTACTACTTAAAGGGTTAGTTCACCCAAAAATGAAATTTCTGTCATTAATTACTCACCCTCATTTCGTTCCACACCCGTAAGACCTTCGTTCATCTTCAGAACACAAATTAAGATATTTTTGATGAAATCCGATGGCTCAGTGAGGACTCTATTGCCAGCAAGATCATTAACACTTTCAATGCACAGAAAGCGACATATTTAAAACAGTTCATGTGACTACAGTGGTTGAACCTTAATGTTATGAAGTGAAGAGAATACTTTTTGTGTGCCAAAAAAAAAAACTAAATAACAACCTTTCAACAATATCTAGTAATGGGCGATTTCAAAACACTGCTTCATGAAGCTTTACGAATCTTTTGTTTCGAATCAGTGGTTAAGAGCGTGCATCAAAATGCCAAAGTCACGTGAACCATTGAAATTTCGAAACGTTTCGAAACACTTATGACGTAACGAAGCCCCGTTTACTGAAATCGTGTGACTTTGGCACGCTGAACTACTGATTCGAAACAAAAGATTTGTAAAGCTTCAAAGCTTCATGAATCAGTGTTTTGAAATCGCCCATCACTAGATATTGTTGAATAAAGTCATTATTTAGTTTTTTTTGCTGCACAAAAAGTATTCTCGTCACTTCATAACATTAAGGTTGAACCACTGTAGTCACATGATCTGTTTGAAATATGTCTTTAGTAGCTTTCTGGGCATTGAAAGTGTTAATGATCTTGCTGTCAATGCAGGCCTCACTGAGCCATCGGATTTCATCAAAAATATCTTAATTTGTGTTCTGAAGATGAACGAAGGTCTTACGGGTGTGGAACGACATGAGGGCGAGTAATTAATGACAGAATTTTTGGGTGAACTAACCCTTTAATGGTAATTAATAATTAGTAAGGTAGTTGTTGGTACTGGGTAGGATTAAGGGATGTAGAATATATGGACATGCAGAATATGGCTTTAATATGTGCTTTATAAGTGCTAATAAACATCCAATATGCAGGCTAATAAGCAAATAGTTAAAAGTGATAATTGTTCCCCATACTGAAGTGTTAGTGTTTATTTTTTTTATGTTAAAGTGCCAATATTATGCTTTTTTTGATATTACCATTCATATAGTGTGTAATATAGCTGTTTGTGAATGTAAAAGTTCAGAAAAGTTTCAACAATCAAAGTGTATGATAAATGGAGTTATTGTCTCCTAAAAGAAAGAACCGATTCTGAACTGTCTGAAACGAGTCGTCAGTAATTCCAGTCTCACTTCCTGCACAAACCTATAGGTTTGTAACAGATTTGCATAATGCCATTCTATGGTTTTCATTGGCTGACCATGAACTACTACTACTTTGTCCCGCCCTCAAACACTAGTAGTAGCTGAGGCCTGAAAGAGTTTGGTTCGTGCCTTTGCATGCACAACCAAAGGATGAGGAATCAGACTAAAAATGATACGGTAAAGCCAACGCCATCTTTACTGTTCGTGTCACTGTGTATCAAGTGCTGAGGATGAATTCAGATATGGTAATGGCCGTTTCATTTCCGTTACATGCTGTAAGTGGTTGACCAATCACAACATACTGGACCATCTGACCAATCAGAGCAGAGTAGACCAATCACAACATACTGGGAGGAGGGGTTTAGAGAGACCAAATCCTTTATCAAACTATTTCAGATACTATGAGAAAAGTGGTGATGCTGAAATGTATATTATGAAAAAATATGAGTTTTTGACCATGCATGTAAATGTTGTAGGAGACCTCCAAAACAAAATTAGGAACTTTTAAAATAGCATAATAAGGGTACTGTAAAAGGCAATGATATGTTTAGATGAAGACTCAATTATATTAATATATATTTGAAAATTACTTAGGAGAGATCACGAGCAATCAGACCACACAGAACACAAATCTGTGGATTTAAACAATGGAATTACTGGAAAACTCATCATTAACATTCAACAAATCACACACTTCTTGCATGTTTGTTCATTAAATCTACAAACAAAACAAAACAAAAAAAAAAATATTCTCAGCCCATTTTCTTTTACCATGGTTTTCTACAAATTTCCAAACACAAACACAACCACAGAAATAACAAAAAACATTCACAGAACCTTCATAGATTGGCGATCAATCGCTTTTAACCTAAATATCCAACGCTATCTCATGAGCAATTTGTGTGTATTTTACAAGGTGGCGGATTTGTACAAATTCGTCTGACCTCACTCGTACGAATTCATACGATTTTTCTAAACTCCAGTGGCGGGTAGGTTTAGGGACAGGGTTAGGGGTAGGTCACTTGTACGAATTCATATGAATTAGCCACCTCTTAAAATACGTACGAATTTCTGTGAGATCGGGTTGAAATATCTAACAGTTCTCTCATGGAGACCAAGATATACCTGTGAAACTTCAAGACCATGTAAGTTGGAAGAAAAGAAGCTGGAGAAAGTTATAAAAAAGCTGGCAAAGTTTTGAACTTTCCAAGGAGCGCTGTGACGTCCAGTGTAACGAAATGGAAAATACACAACTCAGACCAGGCCATCTTGCTAAATAAGCAATTGTAGAAGAAGAGCTAAAATGTACGAAAAGTGATCCAGAGGCCAGAAACGAGAGAAAATGTCCAGACATCAATACTTTTAGCGCTTCACAGATCTGGCCTCTTTGGGAGAGTGGCTAGAGGGTATAATCTGGGTATTATTATAATTTATTATGATGTTGAAGGGAGAAACATTTGAAGTTTTAACAAAAAAATAAATTGCAAACAGGAAGGGTCTAAATACTTTCTAAAGGCATTGTAACCTCAATGTGGTATCCAGAAATACAGATATCTGCTTCTTTGTGAAAGAATAAAACTATTTTGTTCATTTAATTTATCCCAGCTACAGACATCAGACTTTTGTGTTACAAAAGGAACATATTAAGTCATTTTATGTATTCCAGTCTTTGTGAATTTGCTCTTTGAAGTTCTACAATTGTCTAAAACAAAGTCAAAATATCCAGCAGCAGTGTGACAGGTTTCCTGTTTTAACTCTAGCCAAACTGGCTACAAAGTGAATGCACAAATGAACTCTGGTGACACCAGTATGGCTTTATTTCATGATATTTTATAATTATTCTAATAAGAGTAATGAGTAATTTAAAAAATTCTCAAATTGTTCATAATACAAAGAGCATCTGCTTCTCCACACTGAGCCCTATGTGACATACATAAAGATGTAATATAATTGGCTTTTTATCTAGATTGGACTGATCAGATAAAATTGTTTGTAATTGGAGTAATCAATCTAATAATCCTCTAGATGATGACTGTTTGATGATTTAAGGCTTAAATTTAAGACTTAAATTTGTTTAGTACTATCCTTGTATGAATATATGATTAACGGCCAAAAAAAGCATCTTTTTGTGTTATTTTATACTTATACTAAGCAATTTAGTAAGTAGTCACTTAATAGATTCTTACAAAGGTTATGTTCACACCACAGATGAATGTGGCCAAATTAGATTTTTACCCTCACATGCAATACAGATCTATGGAAGCTCGTTTACGCCACTAAATAAAAAAGGTAATTGCGACTTTTTATTTCAAAATTTTTCTTTTCTTCTCACAATTACGAGTTTACATCTCGCAATTCTGACATCTTTTCTCATAAAATAAAGTCAGAATTGCGAGTTATAAACTCACATTTGAGTTTAAAAATATAAATATGCAATTCTGGACTTTTTTCTTGCAATTGTGACTTTATAACTCGCAATTGTGACTTTATAATACACAGTTCTGACAATTTAGAAAGCCATTGTGAGTTTATATGTTTATATCTCACAATTCTGACTTTATAACTCACAATTGTGTTTATCTCTCACAATTCTGACAATTTAGAAAGCCGTCGAGTTTATATCTCGCAATTCTGACTTTATAACATGCAATTGTGAGTTTATATGTCGCATTACTGACTTTAAAACTTGCAGTTGTGAGTTTATATCATGCAACTCTGATTCAAGTCAGAATTGCAAGATGTAAATCACAATTACGAGAAAAAAAGTCAGAATTGTGATTCAGTGGTGGAAACAAGCTTCCATACAGATCACATGTGACAGATTTTGGATGAAAGTGTGAATAGCAAAAAAAAAAAAATCGATCTGAGCCACTTTCAAATGTAGAAAGAAATGATTTTTTGCAGTGCTGCCCTGGATGCATCAGAACATGTTAGCGTTTAATGCAATGTGGTCATATATATTATTGATAATGCATGAATGTTGTTCGAAGGATGGGAAACACCCACCCTAACTGTAAATAAAGCCCAGGGAAAAAAAAATCCATATCAGAATCTTGTTTTCCAGTAACTTTAGGTTGCACAACAAGTCATGCAGGGTTTGAAGCTACAGCATTCCACTTACCAGCCCACCACGCACCCATATGATTTAAATTTAAGTTGGCAGATTTACTCAGTCAACTGATTTATAACATTTGCTAATATGCTGCAGAGATGAGCAAAGACATGAAGCCTGTAAACTTACTGAAATCGTTATAATTTATTAAAACCTTTGCATGTCCAACTGTGAGCGAATGTTGTGCTGCAGCCATGTTTTACTTACACATTCGTTCTGAGACACTGTAATATGATCTTGTTATTAGTGGGCGTGGAGTGTTTGTTGGTGTGCCAGGTCTAAAAGCTCACATCCTTATTAGTGTGAGGTCTGTATACACAACTAGACAATCCAGACAAAAGGTCACAGTTTGTGTATCTGTGTGAGTGTAAAATCATCTGTCTGTGTGTTGACACAGTTTTAATGTTCTAGTGTTGAAAGAGTTGTAGCAGAACAGCTTGCCTGATTGGACGACGACTGACATGGATTGAAAAGCAGTTTGCCAGGCTTAGTGTGTTATCTGTCTTAAAAGCCATTACTGAAACGTCTGAAGTATTTAAAGCTCACCTTTGAAGACAAATACAAACAAGGGATTCTAACACTTGCTGTTTCCTCTCATTGTCTCTGCAGCTCCAGTGTCATCTTACAATGATTTTGCACATGATTAACGGCCGCTACATTTCCTAAGGCTATGTAGAGTTCACAAATACATCACTGATATGTCATTTAGTATAACTTTGCACACGGCAAAAACAAAAGAATGCTCTAGGTCATTTCTCACGGAGTCTAATACATCATTAAAGTTGTAATCATCAGATAACGAGCACCTTGGAGAGACTCACTGAGTAGTTGGAGTATTTTATGGGATATCTGGTGTAGATTAGTAGCTTGTGGTTGGGGAGTGAGTCAGTCTTTATCGAAGTCTTGCATGCATGTGGTTTCAGCACAGCCTATCACATTAGTATCTGCTGATCTTGCTTCAATTAAATGTTCTCTTCGTGGAATGTAATCATCGCAGCAAATGCAGAACATAGTTGCTTTCTTCTTTATGAACGAGAGATTAAGGCCAAGCATTTAGTCAAAAATTAAATATTAAAATCAGTTAACTATTTCATTGTTTAGCAGTCTTAAAATGTGAGTGATCCTGCAAGGAACTTGTCCTGCACCTTTTGTGCTATAAACATGAAAATCAGGTTGTTCATTTAGTTCATAAAAAAAAAACCCATCTCAAAATACCTTAGCAAAAGCATTACAAAAAAAACAAAAGCATCTCAGAACATCTTAACAACTGCATAGCAACATGACAAAACAACTGCATAGCAATATAACAAAAAACTTCTCCAAACACCCTAACACTGCATAGCAACATGACAAAACCACTCTGAACACCTTAGCAATTGCATAGCATCATGACAAAACCACTCTGGACACCTTAACAACTGCATAGCAACATGACAAAATCACTCCGAACACCTTAACAACTGCATAGCAACATGACAAAACCACTCCAACACCTTAACAACTGCATAGCAACATGACAAAACCACTCTGAACACCTTAACAACTGCATAGCAACATAACAAAAAACTTCTCTAAACACCCTAACCACTGCATAGCAACATGACAAAACCATTCTGAAAATCTTAACAACTGCATAGCAACATGACAAAACCACTCCAAACACCCTAACAACTGCATAGCAACATGACAAAACCACTCTGAACATCTTAACAACTGCATAGCAACATGACAAAACCAGTGCATAGCACAGACAACACTCCGAACACCTAACACTGCATAGCAACATAACAAAACCACTCTGAACATCTTAACAACTGCATAGCAACATGACAAAACCACTCCGAACACCTTAACAACTGCATAGCAACATGACAAAACCACTCCGAACACCCTAACCACTGCATAGCAACATAACAAAACCAAAACTTAACAACTGCATAGCAACATGACAAAACCACTCCGAACACCTTAACAACTGCATAGCAACATGACAAAACCACTCCAAACACCCTAACCACTGCATAGCAACATGACAAAACCACTCCAACAGCAACTGCATAGCAACATGACAAAACCACTCCAAACACCTTAAAACTGCATAGCAACATGACAAAACCACTCTGAACCTTAACAACTGCATAGCAACATGACAAAACCACTCCAAACACCTTAACAACTGCATAGCAACATGACAAAACCACTCCAAACACCTTAACAACTGTGTAGCAACTTGACAAAATCACTCCGAACACCTTAACAACTGCATAGCAACATGACAAAACCACTCCGAACACCTTAACAACTGCATAGCAACATGACAAAACCACTCCGAACACCTTGACAAAACCACTCTGAACACCTTGACAAAATCACTCCGAACACCTTAACAACGGCATAGCAACATGACAAAACCACTCCAAACACCTTAACAACTGCATAGCAACATGACAAAACCACTTAACAACTGCATAGCAACATGACAAAACCACTCCAAACACCTTAACAACTGCATAGCAACATGACAAAACCACTCTGAACACCATAACAAATGCATAGCAACATGACAAAACCACTCCAAACACCTTAAAAACTGCGTAGAAACATGACAAAACAACTCTGAACATCTTAACAACTGCATAGCACCATGACAAAACCACTCTGAACACCTTAACAACTGCATAGCAAGATGACAAAACCACTCCAAACACCTTAACAACTGTGTAGCAACGTGACAAAATCATTCCGAACACCTTAACAACTGCGTAGCAACATGACAAAACCACTCCGAACACCTTAACAACTGTATAGCAACATGACAAAACCACTCCGAACACCTTGACAAAACCACTCAAAACACTCCAAACACCTTAACAACTGCATAGCAACATGACAAAACCACTCCAAACACCTTAACAACTGCATAGCAACATGACAAAACCACTCTGAACACCATAACAAATGCATAGCAACATAACAAAACCACTCTGAACATCTTAACAACTGCATAGCAACATGACAAAACCACTCTGAACACCTTAACAACTGCATAGCAACATGACAAAACCACTCCAAACACCCTAACCACTGCATAGCAACATGACAAAACCACTCTGAACATCTTAACAACTGCATAGCAACATGACAAAACCACTCTGAACACCTTAACAACTGCATAGCAATATAACAAAAAACTTCTCTAAACACCCTAACCACTGCATAGCAACATGACAAAACCACTCTGAACATCTTAACAACTGCATAGCAACATGACAAAACCACTCCAAACACCCGAACCACTGCCCAGCAACATGACAAAACCACTCCAAACACCTTAACAACTGCATAGAAACATGACAAAACCACTCAGAATACCTTAACAACTGCATAGCAACATAACAAAAAACTTCTTCAAACACCCTAACCACTGCATAGCCACGACAAAACCACTCCGAACACCTTAAAACTGCATAGCAACATGACAAAACCACTCCGAACACCTTAAAACTTAGAGCAACATGACAAAACCACTCCAAACACCCTAACCACTGCATACTAACATGACAAAACCACTCCGAACACCCCAACCACTGCATAGTAACATGACAAAACCACTCCAAACACCTTAAAAACTGCATAGCAACATGACAAAACCACTCCAAACACCTGAACAACTGCATAGCAACATGACAAAACCACTCCAAACACCTTAACAACTGCGTAGAAATATGACAAAACCACTCCAAATACCCTAACCACTGCATAGCAACATAACAAAACTATGTTTTTACATTTAACTGAAAAAAGTGAGTGATGCATTGGAGTGTTGTCTGTGGTTACCAGGTTTTTTGTTCTGAGCGTTTTCCCCTGCATGTTGCTATGGACTTACTAAAGTATTTTGAGGGGATTTGTCATGTTGCCATGCAGTTGCTAAAGTAATCGGAGTGGTTTTGTCATGTTGCTATGCAGTTGCTAAAGTAACCGGAGTGGTTTTGTCATGTTGCTATGCAGTTGCTAAGGTAACCGGAGTGGTTTTGTCATGTTGCTATGCAGTTGCTAAGGTGTTCGGAGTGGTTTTGTCATGTTGCTATGCAGTTCTTAAGGTGTTCGGAGTGGTTTTGTCATGTTGCTATGCAGTTGTTAAGGTGTTCGGAGTGGTTTTGTCATGTTGCTATGCAGTTGTTAAGGTGTTCGGAGTGGTTTTGTCATGTTGCTATGCAGTTGTTAAGGTGTTCGGAGTGGTTTTGTCATGTTGCTATGCAGTTGTTAAGGTGTTCGGAGTGGTTTTGTCATGTTGCTATGCAGTTGTTAAGGTGTTCGGAGTGGTTTTGTCATGTTGCTATGCAGTTGTTAAGGTGTTCGGAGTGGTTTTGTCATGTTGCTATGCAGTTGTTAAGGTGTTCGGATTGGTTTTGTCATGTTGCTATGCAGTTGTTAAGGTGTTCGGAGTGGTTTTGTCATGTTGCTATGCAGTTGTTAAGGTGTTCGGAGTGGTTTTGTCATGTTGCTATGCAGTTGTTAAGGTGTTCGGAGTGGTTTTGTCATGTTGCTATGCAGTTGTTAAGGTGTTCGGAGTGGTTTTGTCATGTTGCTATGCAGTTGTTAAGGTGTTCGGAGTGGTTTTGTCATGTTGCTATGCAGTTGTTAAGGTGTTCGGAGTGGTTTTGTCATGTTGCTATGCAGTTGTTAAGGTGTTCGGAGTGGTTTTGTCATGTTGCTATGCAGTTGTTAAGGTGTTCGGAGTGGTTTTGTCATGTTGCTATGCAGTTGTTAAGGTGTTCGGAGTGGTTTTGTCATGTTGCTATGCAGTTGTTAAGGTGTTCGGAGTGGTTTTGTCATGTTGCTATGCAGTTGTTAAGGTGTTCGGAGTGGTTTTGTCATGTTGCTATGCAGTTGTTAAGGTGTTCGGAGTGGTTTTGTCATGTTGCTATGCAGTTGTTAAGGTGTTCGGAGTGGTTTTGTCATGTTGCTATGCAGTTGTTAAGGTGTTCGGAGTGGTTTTGTCATGTTGCTATGCAGTTGTTAAGGTGTTCGGAGTGGTTTTGTCATGTTGCTATGCAGTTGTTAAGGTGTTCGGAGTGGTTTTGTCATGTTGCTATGCAGTTGTTAAGGTGTTCGGAGTGGTTTTGTCATGTTGCTATGCAGTTGTTAAGGTGTTCGGAGTGGTTTTGTCATGTTGCTATGCAGTTGTTAAGGTGTTCGGAGTGGTTTTGTCATGTTGCTATGCAGTTGTTAAGGTGTTCGGAGTGGTTTTGTCATGTTGCTATGCAGTTGTTAAGGTGTTCGGAGTGGTTTTGTCATGTTGCTATGCAGTTGCTAAGGTGTTCGGAGTGGTTTTGTCATGTTGCTATGCAGTTGTTAAGGTGTTCGGAGTGGTTTTGTCATGTTGCTATGCAGTTGTTAAGGTGTTCGGAGTGGTTTTGTCATGTTGCTATGCAGTTGTTAAGGTGTTCAGAGTGGTTTTGTCATGTTGCTATGCAGTTGTTAAGGTGTTCGGAGTGGTTTTCTTACATTTCCAGTTTGTCACTTACTATGTGTGTGTCCTTTAATGGGATAGTTCACCCAAAAATAAAAATTT
Source organism: Megalobrama amblycephala (assembly GCF_018812025.1). Lineage (NCBI taxonomy): Eukaryota > Metazoa > Chordata > Actinopteri > Cypriniformes > Xenocyprididae > Megalobrama > Megalobrama amblycephala. The sequence goes on from NC_063067.1 coordinate 31,653,962, forward strand.
TGTTATCATTTACTCACCCTCAAGTTGTTCCAAACCTGTATAAATTTCTTTGTTCTGTTAAGAACAAAGGAAGATTTTTTTCTACTATGGAAGTCAATGGTGCCCCATAGCAGCCTGGTTACAAACTCTCGTCAAAATATCTTCTTTTGTGTTCAACAGAACAAAGAAATGTATACAGGTTTGAAACAACTTGAGGGTGAGTAAATGATAACAAAATTTTCATTTTTGGGTGAACTATCCAATTAAATATAAACTGAGGCAGCCATCAAAATGACATGAAAAAACACTTTTCAGTGGTCTGTGTGAGTCACTGGCTCTGATTATAGTCAACACAAACAAGCCTTTTGTTTTTTTAACTCGAAGGGAAATGACAGATTTGGATGCAGCATTATTGGTAACCACCAGATGTTGGAATGTGTTCCCCTTTTTTGGCGTTTCCTTTTGGTAACCATGGTGTCCATTTCGCTGCCATGACTCATCTGTCTGTCGTATCATGAGGGGAATTGAGTAGGGTGTGGGCTCGTTGTGAAAGTTGCACTTTTTTTGTGGCCACAGACTCTCTTTTTACACAAGTGAAAAATTGGTCCAGAGCCGGCTTTACAGAACTCGGGATGCTCAGAGGAAAACTCTGCCCCCTTTCCCCTGTTTTCTTGTGTCAATATTTTCCTCCTGTTTTGGACGTTGCCAACGACTTTTTTTTTCTTTTTCATCCCCCTCTGTAGTAGAGCTGTCCGGTAACAGCCAAGGTCTTTGTAAGCAGGACTGTGAGAGGGCAGAGCATGATTGGTCAGTTCGGGAAGCGTGTGAAACAGCAGCAGATATGATGGCAGAGGATTGGAATGCTCTGCCGTGGCTGGACAGGGCAAAAGATTGGAGGAGTGGAGAAAGAGAAAGGAAGGGTGTGGGTGGGTGGAAAGCAATGGGTGAGTCTAGAAGAAAATGAAAGGATTAAATTTATTGGAGCCATGGGTGCTGGAAAATGTGGCACACCTCACATCAGTACAAATTTTTTTGTTTTTATCACTTTAGGGAAGGTTTTTTGGCTTCGATTTCCCCACAATAACTGCAGTCTGAAAATGTGAATATGTGGTTTTGCCAGTTCTGCTTTTAGACCTAGATTTACACCAGACATCGAGTCGGGACCTAACACTCATATTTAAAGGCTTACTTCACCCAAAAATTAAATTCTGGCACCATTTCTCATACTCATGTTGTTCCAAAAGCCAAACCCAAAATATTATGGTTTCCACAAAAAAAGAAAAAGAAAAAGAGCAGTACAACTGTTTTAAACATTGATTTTAATAAGAAATGTTTCTTGAGTACTGAATCAGCATGTTGCACTGTGCATTTTGTATAATAATAAACAGAGGTGTAAAGTACTTGAATAAATATAATTAGTTACTGTACTTGAGTATCTTTTTGGCTACTTTATAGTTGTACTGAGTATCAAAGATGTTGGCAACTTTTACTCTCTACTTGACTACATTTTTGAGCAAGTAAATGTACTTTTTACTCCACTACATTTGCGATGAGTAATGCAATTACAAATTACATTTTTTATGACACCTAACTTTTTCTGCAGCAGTTTGTTTCTGATATAAAGAAGCAATATCGCCATCTAAGACCATTGAAAGTACTATATCTTGTGCATTTTGCCTTTACTCCCCCAAAACTTGTCAACAAGGATACTTTACGTGAATGTGAGAGCATTAGCAGGTAGTTGTTGGTCGCAGGAGTTTGATTTATTAGATGAGGAAATGACTTCAGCTGGTGATGAGGCTCAAACCAGCACGTACAGTAGACTTCGACTATTTAATTTTACTTAACATTGTTTTATTTATCCACTATACTGACAAGACTGTTTTGAAGGATATTGGTTTATTCATGGCCTTTCTGTGCACTTGAGCTCAACCGAGACTTGAGAGTTTGTAGACGTTTAAAAGGTTGTTTTGTCGACCTTGATTTATTGCAACATTGAGGTGTTATGTTGATTTTAGAAAATAAACTTGATTTCTCATCTTACAAATCAATTGTGTCTTATTTTTACTGGCAGTCTCTCAGGACTAGTGCATCTGTGAGCCTACATTCAGCATGAATAAAATACTTAGGTACTGTTAAAATCAGATGCTTTTACTCAAGTCGTATTGGAGTTGGTTACTTGTAACTTGTAAGTGGAGTCATTTTCGATGTAAGGTATCGGTACTTTTACTCAAGTATGGCTTTTAGGTACTCTTTACACCTCTGATAATAAATAATATACACGTGTATTTAAATTCATGACAACTTCTGGAATTGGTCTTGGCGGACTAGATCTGCTAGTATGTGCTTGCTAATATATACACAGACATGCTAAATTTATTAGATTAGATCTAGGCAGGTGGAGATGGTGAGGCGGAGGGTTTCAGAGGAACTCTGATAGCGCACTGCATGACTAGATTACAGTAAACAATATATTAGTCACAGTTGGTAGATTAGATAATCATTGGGTTGCCAAATCGAGATTTCTTGCCATCTCTTAATCTCTTGTTATATCTCTTTTTTTCAGGAATTGCATAACACACCTTTTCTTTCCTGATTCGTAACCCAAAATATTTCCCTGATAAAAGATCTTCACAAAAGTACTCTGTCCCTCACTGAGAATTAGTAATTATTTCATATAATCCAATAATCCTGCCTATATTGTACATTTGAGAGCTTCTAAACCAGCAACCATAAAATTTAATAAACACTGAACCAGACTATTTAAATTTTGAGCAAGCAATCTCATTGGCTGTGGGATCAGCAGAGGCCAAGCTGATCCTGATATATTTATCAGTCCACCCAAAAATGAAACTCTTCCACCATTTACTTTTTTCCAAACCTGTGTGACTTTCTGTCTTGTGTGAAACATGAAAGAAGATATTTTGAAGAATGTTGGTAACCAAACAGCTTCGACTCCCATTGATTCCATTGTATTTTTTGCCCATACAGAAGTCAATGGGAACCAAAACTGTTTGGTTACCAACATTCTTCAAAATATCTTCTTTTATGTTCTGCAGAATAAAGAAATGAACAGGAGTTAAAGGTGAGTAAATTATGACCGAATTTGCCCAATTTTGGAGTGTCTATTTACACTAAGTGCAAATAGCGTCCCTTGTTGGTAAATGCTATTTACACTAGCTCCGCCCACCAATGTCTGGTTGAGTCACTCAAGTTTTTAAAAAGATGCACGAAATTCAACGTCTTCAGTGATGCAGCAGTAGCAAGTACCTGGCTTTTAACGTGATCGACGCAGGTTCGAATCCGCCTTTTGCCGAGCTTGTGCTTTTCCATCACATATCACATCACAAAGGCATTTATTTTCAATAAAAAATGAAAATAATGTTCTAAAAGTGGAAATAAACTGCGAACATTACACTGTATTCAGCACAAACTAGGCTACCATAATATGTGAGGAACATGTGTGTACATGTTTGTGTTTTTGAAGGAATAACGTTTATGCGTGGAGTGCTGATATAAGGCCAATAATAATATTAAAATGCTGACTACTCTTTCATTTATAACAATATACTGTTAGTTTTTGTAAGACACTTTTTGCCAAGAAACACGGTGCGAGGGCGTGAATCTCCATGAATAGCTCATTCTCATGTGAAGACAAAAGAATTGTGTAATGACCTGAAAAGACTTGCATATTAATGAGGCATTTCAGTCAGGTAGGCTGTGAAAAAAAACTTCTGTGATGTCTCAAGCTCATCAGTATATGAAACATACAGAAAATTTTATTACAATATAAAATAATGGTTTTATATTATACTTTAAAAATTAATGTATTTCTGTGATGCAAAGAGTCTGAATATAGGCTTTTAGTTTAAAAGCATGCAATTTGGAGAAATAAGGATTCTCATATGTTTAGCATTTTCTATACAGAGGAGTTATTTTTTATTTAATTTATTGTTATCTCTATGCGCGCTGGTGTTTGCAATTTGCAGCCGGAGGGCGCTCTGTGCATTTTATCCACAAATTCATAAGAAGAAGATAATCATGAATGGTGTTTACACTCTACAGCCGGAGGGCGCTAAAGAAACAAAAACTCACTTAAAACTTATCAATAGAAGAAAACAAACAGGAATTATTGTCTTCCAGAGATTCTGCTTTTTCATCCAGATAAACAATGCAATAAATACAAAAAATGTGTTGTCTCTATTTGCCTGAGCGCTGGCTCCGTGGGGTGGCCGCAGTGGGTAATAGTACTTCTCTGCTCTCTTTTCCAATATAAACACAGAAAGTGCACGATAGACATTTCAATGTTTTGTTAGCATAAGTATGAATTTTTTGTGATTAGTATCTAAGTTACTTCATTTTCTGAGAACTACAGATTACTTCGTTCAGAGGGAGATGAGAGATACTCTTAGTTTTCTTTATTTTGCACAACATTTTGTTTTTACTCTGAGAACTAAAAGGAGATACTATAGTTTCAATTTTACATGCTCTATGACAAAAAATGACAGAGTATTTTAGTCTGTTTTGCTGCAATGAAAAAAAAGAACGCGCCGGCGCGTTTTTAGACCTCAGAGTGTTAAGAAAATGCTGCTATTGTCACTTAGTGTAAATAGAATCTATCACTAAGAAAATATAGCCACTGCCTTTTAATTTTGGGTGGAATATCCCTTTAATGTATTCTGGTTCCTTTTTGAGGATGAGGGCATGTCACGCAATGTCCTTGTTGGCATCTGCCTAATTTGACTAGCTTTTACTAAGTGACCTGTTGAGTTTGTCCCAAATACCAGTTAGACACATATCCTTTGACATCAACAACAAAAGATATGTTAAGCATCTTCTCTTCCCTTTTAAAAAGTTCATAATCCTATTTTTGCTATTCTAAGTGTGCATAATTATATGGTTATCTGCAGTTTATTTTTTGCAATTATCATTAGTTTCTTGATCAGAAAAAAACCTGCAATCCATTTTTGGGTTGTGACCCACTAGTGTAATCAACTGTGCTTGATTATACAGTTATGTCATCTGTGTTTGGAAAGGAAAGGAGGAGGAAACCCTTAACTTATACATTCTAACATATGGAAATGGTTAAAAGCGGTGTGTTTTGGATGGTAAGTATTAGTCACAGTTTGGGGCTGTTGATTAGATAATCATTGGGTTGCCAAGATTGTATCTGGCATCTCTTTTATTCTTCTAAATCTCTCTTTTTCTCAGGAATTGCATAACATGCCTTTTCTTTCCTGATTCGTCACCCAAAATCTTTCCAACCACCTGATAAAAGATCTTCACAAAAGTATTGTGGTCACCACTGAAAATTAGTAATTATCTCATATAATCCAATAATCCTGCCAACACCTAGGATGGCTTGAGTGTGAGTTAAGATTGGGGTAATTTTCATTTGAAAGTGAACTACTCCTTTAAGGCATATCTCTGCATATGCCAAGATCATATAAATAGACTACCATTCAAAAGTTTGAGGTCAGTAAGATTCTTTGAAAGAAATACTTACACTGTAAAAAAAAATTCCGTAGTTTTTACAAAATAATTTTGGCAGTTGTGGTTGCCAGAATAATTACAAAGTAAACACATTTACAGAACAAACTGTACATTTTACAGTATAAAACTGTAATTTACAAACAAGAAAATTTGAATGTAAACCAGTAAATTCAACAATGCACACTGCTGCTAAAATCTGTTTTGCACCTTTAACATATACCGACAACCACATTATAATGCAGGTGGTAAAAGAGGAAAGCCACATGAAGAATCAGAGTTCATTACAAGTAGCTTTTCCACGAGCTGAAGTATATACTAATATAATGTGTACAGAGTCATTCAAACAAACGCAAAACACCATCATGGTATCCCACAACACTTACATAATGCAATAAACATTTATTAAACAACAGAAGATGTAACATAAAACCCTAATGTACATAACTGATAATAAAAACTATTAAGAAACATGATTATTTAAACAAAATACTTTCAAATGTGGAGTGTCAAACAGGGAATTGAGGAAACATCAGTTTACAGTTTTTGACTGTAAATTATACATTGATTTGTTTTGTTTTTTACTTCTAAAAATGGTAAAAATTACAGCATTTTACTGTGAAAATTACATAAAATGTCTGGTAAGAGCTTTTACAGTTTTTCCCTGTATACAGTACAGGAACTTACTGTTAACCTATTTACAACTTTTTTCCGTAGCGTTTTTACAATATTTTACCGTTAAAATCACATTCCATTTTTTACAGTGTACATACACTGTAAAAAAATTATCATGATTTTAACGGTAAAAGACTGTAAAATGCCACAGTAAAAACCTGTTAGTTGGTTAACAGTAAGTTTCCTTACTATATATAAGGTGAATAACTAATAGATCTAATCTTACATTTAATGTAAGTTTACAGTAAAATATTGTTAAATTTATTTTTTGGAAGTGAAAAAGAACAAGTCATTGTATAGTTTACAGTAAACAAAACAACCTAAATTGACATTCCCTGCGTGACACTTCAGATTTGATGTATTTTGGTTGAAATAATTTTCTGATCATTTATGCATCATCATTATCTGCTCTGACCCACATATGGGTTGAAGATCTAAAGTTGAGCCACCCCCTTTACAGGAACTTGTAGATAATTTTTGTATGTGGAGGAGGAGTTGTCATATCTTGCTGCTTTGTAATTAAAAGAAAGATCATGGGAAAGTGTATTTACTTAAAACAGAATTATTGTGCATGTCAAACACTGTCTCCCACGTTGGACCTCACAAACACTGAACACTGAAGAGCTACATCTGCCAAAAAATAATCTATGTCCTCTGCATCGGTAAATTATCGGAAAGTCTCATAGACGCTTGTTTGTTAATGTTTATGTTGACGTTATGTTTAAACTGTTTAGCCAGAGGAGATCTGACCCCAAACCACCACCAACATGGAGTTTTTGGTTCCTTGTGTCTCCTCACTGTGGTATTTTTTATTTAATAAATTTAAAGCTTTATCAGCAGGAAGTAGAAGAGCAGAGAACAGCAGAGGAACAGGAAGCTCTGGGTGACACACTGTAAAAAATGACCGTGATTTTAACAGTAAAAGACTGTAAAAATGCTGCGGTGAAAAACTGTTAATTGGTTTACAGAAAGTTTCCGTACTATATACGGTGAATAACTGTAATAGATCTAACGGTACATTTAATGTAATTTTACGGTAAAATACCGTTAAATTCACAGTTTTTGAAAGTGAAAAATAACAATTCATTGTAAAATTTACAGTGAAAAACCGTAAATTGACATTCCCACAATTCCCTGCGTGACACTTCACATTTGATATATTTTTGTTGAAATAACTGTTTCTTCTTAGTTTTTCTCATTTTTTTCTAATCAGTTATGTACATTAGGGTTTTATGTTACATCTAATGTTGTTAAATTAATGTTTATTGCATTTTTAAAATTTCATGCATGTTACCATGATGGTGTTTAGTGTGTGTGTGAATGACACGGTGTGCTCCTTCTATATGTTAGTATTGTCTTCCTCAGCTTGTGGAAAAGCTGCTTGTGATGAACTTTGATTCATCATGTGACTCTTATCACCACTGTGTTTGGTGACTGTCAGTGTATTATAAAGATACAAAACAGATATTAGTACTTCATTAGGTTGGTAAATTAACATTATATCAGTTAATGAAATATGTTATTTTACCGTAAATTTTACTGGGATTTTTTTTACAGTGTACTGAAATCCAATGTTAAATATACATATTTAAAATGTAAAATTCACATGTAACTCCGTAAGTATGTTTACGGTTTGATGTCATTTTTACAGTATTGTTCTGGTAACCACAGCTGCCGGTATTTTTCCGTAGAAACAACGGGATTTTTTTTTACAGTGCACTCTGAGCACCATTACACAGGTTCCCCTCACAACACGAGATGCCCTCAACATTAGGAACCGATGACGAGGCATCACAAATAGATTTAGAGACACAGCCTTTCACAACCACTGGCTGGCCTCCAAAAGCACCTGATGAAAAGAAAGAAAACAAAGGTTAGTCCAAGTTGATTTGTATTTAAAATGAATGATGGAGAAACAAAAATAACAACAATCTTCTTTGTCCTTCTCCAGATTCTCACCTGTTGCTTTAACGCAGCGGTCTTCATTCCCTGAACAGCTCAATATGTTTGAGCAGCTCTCTCCATCACAAGAGAAACATGTCTTTCCATTTGGGACGTCAGTGCTGGGATCTACAGGAGGAAAACTAGTATTATTTTATTTTCTGTACAAAACCTCTAAAGAAACAACACTCACTCAGCTGCCCCATTTAATCAGTTCACGACAGACAAGCCACACCCTGCATTTTATTTCCCAATTAAATATCCTTCGGAAGCAAAATGAGTGTTATTTGTCGGTAAAGCACAATACCTGGATCATCCTGGACGTTGCACTGGTTCGTGTTACAGCAGGAAGCAGGTCATCTTTAGGATGTTTATGTTCATAGACACACTTTGACAGGAGGCAGGAGCACAATCTTTAACATACACCTTAGAAGCAATGCCACCTAAAAACATGAATAGTACAGGAAAGGCCAATTTAAACTGGAAAATTTAACATTTTTCTCATTTCAAACTATTTTTAAATACAAAATAACAAGTCTGAGAGAAAACAAGTAGCCGTTCTGTCGCAACACCAGTGAATTACAGCAGCTTCTCCATCGGTCAAATATAACAGTACAATTCAATCAATCAATCACATTGGACTTACTGATTTGCGTAACTGCTGTTGAACTCATGCACTGAGAAGATCCACTGGGACATGTTTTTACCGTTTGTCCTGCACAAGAACCCGTCATACTCTTGCACTCGTAACAGCGGAGAGAGTGTCCTTTAGTAATAAAACAGAGAGAGAGGCATCAGTGATCTGTTATTGAGTTTAACATTACAAACACTATTTGTCTTTGTACCTGCAGTGAAAAGAATGAACAGAAGAAAAACTAAGATTTGCAGATCCATCTTTGACTAGGAGGTGAATGAAGTAATGTGTTTGTTTCAGTGCTCAGTTAAGCTTTTCAGAAGGGGAGGGTCTTTAGGAGAAATTAAACAAACTTCAGCTTACATAATTTACTTGCCAGTTCTTAAAAAAAGCACATCCATCCATCATAAAAGTAATCCATACGGCTCCAGGGGGTTAATAAAGGCCTTCTGAAGTGAAACGATGGGTTTTTGTAAGAAAAATATCCATATTTATAATGTGTGTGTGTGTGTGTGTGTGTGTGTGTTGTTTGGATCCAAACATTCTTCTATATTCTGCAGAAGAAAGAAAGCAACACATCAGTTTTCATACAGATTTAGGTATTACATTCAGTGGTGAGAATGGAAAGTTAATGAGAAACCAGGTCAAGACTAGTTCTATTATCTTTTTACTTAAATATACTTAATTGTTGCAACATTAATGAGTGCAGTTCAGTAGTACACTACTGTGACACTGTGCGGGACATGCAACAACCTGTTTAAACATAATAATAACTTTAATTTTCTTTGAAATCATAAACAATCAGAGGGAGTTTTTGTCATTTTCTTATGCACATGAATAAACGTGTCTGAAGAGTTGGTAAAATATGTTTGGTAACACTTTACTTGAAGGGGTGTGCATAAGACTGACATGACACCTTCATAATCTTGACATGACACGTGTCATGAATATGAAGGAGGTTTTATGAATGTTTATGACAACTGTCATTAGTGTCATTCGCTCAATTATGTCATTTTTAATGCAAAGATGACATTGTTTGAGATGTCCGAGTTATGACAACTTGACATAAACCAATACATCATAACCTGTCAGTGTCTTTGTCATGACAACTTGACATTAGCAAAACATCATAACCTGTCATAAACATGACATAGCAGATTAATTATCAAACTTAAAAAACTACTTAGCTTTATGGGTTAACATTACATTACATTATTTTGGTAACACTTCAGTATAGGGAACACATATATAAACGATTAACTATGACTTTTCCCTCAATAAACTCTTAATTTACTGCTTATTATAGTTAATTGTTAGGTTTAGGTATTGGGTAGGATTAAGAATGTAGAATAAGATCATGCAGAATAAGGCATTAATATGTGCTTTATAAGTACTAATAAATAGCCAATATTTTAGCCATATGAATGCTAATAGTAATAAGCAACTAGTTAAAAGACCCTAAAATAAAGTGTTACCATTATTTTATAACAGTGTCATCTTTTTTACGAAATTTGAAATTGTCTATTATCTGACCTTCTGTTGGAGGAAACTTAAAAAAAAAAAAAAAAAAAAAAAAAAAAAACATGAAATGAAAAATAGTCATGACGCTGTTATAAAATTATTTGTCAGAGTATTGTCACTTAATGACATTTTAATGACAAGTTCAATTTGTACCACTGTACTTGAGCTCAAGATACATATTTATGACACTATTATAATGGACCTCATGTCAAAACCAACCACATGACAGTTTAATGTAATGTTAACCCATAAAGCTAAATGATGTCAAGTTGTCATGACAAAGACACTGACAGGTTATGATGTGTTGGTTTATGTCAAGTTGTCATAACACTGACATCTCAAACAATGTCATCTTTGCATTAAAAATGACATAACTGAGCGAATGACACTTAATGACAGTTGTCATAAACATTCATAAAACCTCCTTCATATTCATGACACGTGTCATGTCATGATTATGAAGGTGTCATGTCAGTCTTATGCACACCCCTTCAAGTAAAGTGTTACCATATGTTTTTCTTTCTTTATTTTTTAATTACTTGTTTTAGGTATTTAACATAAAAAAGCAAGGAGTACAAGATACAAGAATGATAGATTTCCAGCAATAATATTTTTCTCTTCATTAAATGTTGTTAGAGCAACATCATTTGGATGAAAGGATGTGGTACATTAAGATTGAGATTAAAAATAATATACAAGGCATTTTACTATGGCAATAGTAAAATGCAAACATATGCAACATATGCAAATATGTTTTAATGACAAAACAATGAAATTCTTTCATTGAGTCCTACTGTTAGAGTTGCAAAAAAATGGTTTGAGGCATACAGTATTTTTGATGACATTAAAATTAGTAGTTTCATTTTATACAAGCTAAAATTAACCCTCGTATTATCTTTGGGGTCTATAATTCTCACGAAAACACAGATGAGGAGAATCCTAATTTTGAGACATCCTGCTCAGAATGAGATTCTTAGTGTTTTCTCTTCTGGAGGTACATTACCTTTCAAAAACGGCAATTTATTATGGTCCCGCCCCCCACTTGAATGATAGGGTAAAGGTTTGGTGGTTCTCTGCAGTGGGTTGTAGTCTCAGAAACCCTCATTAGATGAACTGCTTGTTAAAAGTTTGCTGCTTTAGTTGTGGTGTTGATCAGATTCATTTTACATACATTATTTGCAAAATACCTGTTTGAGGTCCTGGTAAAAGGTGACCAGCTAGCATAATTTCACTAATCACATCAGCACATGGGAAAGTGCAAACAAGTTCTAGTCAGGAGGAAGAAGTGCTTCCAGTCATTGTGTTCTTGCGTCTTCAGTGGTTACCTCTAAAGAAAGACATGTACCCATCATCGCTGTCACAGATCCCTTGTCTCCCTGGACTACTATTCCCATGATCCTCCTGTTCTCCACACCTGCACTCACTTCCCTCGTCATCTCCCCATCATCACAGATCATCTTCACCTGGACCTCCTCGTCAGCACTCCCCATATAATGGACGTCCCTCAGTCAGCCTCCGTCTTCCTCCGCATATCCCTCCGAGCAAGCAGCGCCAGTCTCCACCGCCGAACCAGTCTCTCCAGCAGCCGCCGTCGAGCCCTCAGCTCCAGCCGCCGCCGCCGAGCCAGCCGCTCCAGCCGCCGAGCCAGACGCTCCAGCCTGTCACGAGCCCGATCCTGCTACAGTCTTTGAACTTTTTGTCTCCCCGCTGGTCTCCAGCCCTAAGACTGTTTTCCCTCCCTGCCTCCCTCTCCCACCTCCTCCCACTTATGTCCACACTGCACCTCCACCTCAAGCCACCTCACCCAGGACTCCACCTCGGCCCGTTGGTCCATCTGCTCCCCCTTGGCTCCAACCTCCTTCATCTCCACCGTGACCCATCAGTCCACCAGTTCCGCCAGGCTCCATCCTTCCCCCGGTTCCGCATCGGTCGTTCGTCGGCCTGCCCTCACATCAGGACTGCACTCCTCGGATTTCACCTCGTCCCTTCGTCCCTCACGCTCCGTTGGCTTCCTCACTCCCTCTTGCTCCCCTTTGGTCATCTGTCGCTCTGGCTCCTCTGCGGCCTTCTGGAGCCCCGCCTGCGCCTCAGTCGGCAGAGCCTGCAGCATCGCCATGTCTCACCGGATCCTCACCTCCACCTGGGCTTGGCTGCAATTCGGCTACGGCACCTGATCCACCATGGCAGCCCGCTGCACCTGACCTGCCATGGCCGCCTTCAACCCCTGACCCGCCATGGCCGTCCACGGCACCTGACCCGCCATGGCCGTCCACGGCACCTGACCCTCCATGGCAGCCTGCTGCACCTGACCCTCCATGGCAGCCCGCTGCACCTGACCCGCCATGGCTACCTTCGGCTCCTGACCCGCTATGGTTGCCCTCGGCCCCTGACCCGCCATGGTTGCCCACGGCCCCTGACACGCCATGGCTTTTGAACCTGCCCTGGAGACCTCCACTCCAGTCCGCTCCTCTCCCTACACCCGCATGAGGTCTCCAGGGCGCCCACGGTTGTTCCATCTACGGCGCGAGGACGCGCCTACTGGAAGGGGGGGTAATGTCACAGATCCCTTGTCTCCCTGGACTACTATTCCCATGATCCTCCTGTTCTCCACACCTGCACTCACTTCCCTCGTCATCTCCCCATCATCACAGATCATCTTCACCTGGACCTCCTCGTCAGCACTCCCCATATAATGGACTCACTCCCTTCACTCCCTGTCCGTTTTCTGTTGTGTTATGTTTGCGTTTGGTGTTCCCTGCCTTTTATTGATTAAAGTATCTAATGTTATTGTGGAAATCCGTATCTGCCTCATCTCTACACCAGCAACTGTAACAATCGCTTTGCAGCAATTTCTTTGCATGTGAGGCCATTTTGATGCAAAGCATCAAAGAACCATTTACTGGATCATCAAGAACTTCAATGTTGAGAAATTCAACTGCAATGAAGAAGCCTTCAGAACATCCCAGAGTGTCCAGCAAGCGGAAGGACGGTCACCTCCTGAAGAGTCAATCCTGAACCATGTGCAGAGCTCAATATTGGCAGCAGGTGTGCATCTGTAGGCACAGTGAGCTCAAGACTTTTGGACAGTGGCTTGGTGAAGAAGGGCAGCAAAGAAGACACTTTTCTCCAAGAAAAATATCAAGGACAGACTAGAATTCTGCAAGTACAGCAAAGATTCGACAGCAGAAGACTGAAAGAAGTTATTTTTTCATAATAGTGTGGGGGGAGGGGGGAATTATACTATATAGTATATAATATAGTATAATAAAGCCATTAATATATTAATAAGCCATTTTTTGGGGGGGTCGGGGGTGATGGGGGGTGTTGTTTTATTTAAAGAGCTATTTGAGTAGTCAGTGAAGAAACATAAAGTACCTTGATACATAAACCTTTGAAGATAAAGTCATATTCTGGAGGTTTTTAATTGGCTGTGGCAAATGGCAAATTGCCCACTGGCAAACCGGTGTTGCTGGATTTTGAGGATAATAGGAGGGTTAAGCAATACTTCAGTACAGACCTATTGAAAATAAGTAACTAAGCAAGCAATGAATTTTCTGTTTATTTAATCATAAGCTCTTAAATATTTATTGCATGTGATTTTGCATCACAACAAACAGACGTTAAAGGAATCGAAAAAAATGAAAATTATCCAAGAATTTACTTACCCTCAAACCATCTGTAGGTGTATATGACTATCTTCTTTGATCCAAATGCATTGGAGCTATATTAAAAATATCCTGCCTCTTGCGAGTTTTATAATGGGAGTAAATGGTGCCACTTTTTGAAGCCTTCCATCCATCATAAAAGTAATCCATACGACTCCATTGGGGGGTTATAAAGGCCTTCTAAAGTGAAGGAATGCGTTTTTGTAATAAAAATATTAGCACTGCGATTAATTTTTTTCAGTTTAATGTGTTAAAAATATTTAAAGCAATTAACTCAGCATCCGTTTTTTCATCGTTGTATTATATTATCAAGCTCTTATTCACACAAATGCTTTTAGACCATTCAGGCACCACAAGACAAACGAGAACACGCTGTGTGTGAATGCCATCTCTGTGGGACACACGCGACTCATGCATAAAAAGACACGCCAGTATCGAGTTCTCTTTCACGCTTGAACAAACAACAACACACAGAATTATGACAAAATGCCCGTTTTGTTAAATATCTTCATATATTGCAGTCTTAAAGGGATAGTTCACCCACAAAAAATGAAAATTATCCCATGATTTACTCTCCCTCAAGCCATCCTAGGTGTACATGACTATCTTCTTTCAGACGAACACAATCAGAGATATATTTCAAAATATCCTGATGGTTGTGAATGGATTTTTTAAAAGCCTAATAAATGCTGAAACTGATAGCTTTCAGTTATACTGTAAAGTTGAATGACTATAATTATTTTTTAATTAAATATTTCATCAGTAGCAGTATTACATTTTTTTTTCTCGCACAAACTGATCGTTTCTTGTCTTAGGGCATCAATGTGTCGTCACGAGCCGCAGGGTTTAATTTGGATTTGTCTGTGCATGTTTTCTTTACTCTTATAGACAAAGTTCCCATTGACATGCAGACGATGATGGTTGGAGTTAAAAATCATCATTTGTGTTCTACTGAACATTTGAATGCCCTGGGGGGTAAGCAGATAAACATTTCTGGTGAACTATCCCTTTAACACAGCAACACACCTACATCACAATTAGCCAAATAGTTAATTTTCTGCCCAAAACCAGATTTTGTTAAATCTCTACATTTCAAAATGCTAAAATCCACATATAACTCTATCAAAACACAGCAAACCTGATTCAAAATCAAGTGGTTCTGTCAAAAACATTAGCACTAGTTTTCTATCCAACATGAACATATAGTCAATCAAAGCGCAATGACTGTCAAAATACTAACAGTTACAAAAACTGCATAACTTGTCATGTTTCAGTTCTACCTGCAGAAAATATGAAGTCCACTGTTTTTTATAATTCAGTTTCCTTTTACTGCAGTAATAGTACAATGCATGTAAGCCATTCTACATGTTTGGTTGAGTGTTGAATGTGTGCATTCTTGGCAACAGAAGTGAGTCACAGAAAGTAACAGAATTGCTCAGGGCAGCTATGGTCAAACATGAATCCCCTATGCAGAACTTCAGTTGGCCCCTTGGTTGAAATCTCTTTCTGGGGGTGGGTGTGTGGTGTTGATGACCCTCATAGAGGGTGGGATGGTGTCCACTTGGTAGTTAGTGCCCTACTCAGACCACATATTCTGCATATATGGAACAGTGGTAGTGGAATCGATGTAGTATGAAGCTTTTACTGAAATGAAAACATGAAATTGCTGCCACTGATCATCACAAATTCCAACATACATGGCCTTTAGTTACTATGGAAGCTTTTTTTTTCTGCCACAGAATAAAAAAGTATATTGTGAATTTGTGACTTTTTATCTCACATTTTTTTTCTTGCAGTTTTGAGTTTACATCTCACAATTCTGACTATTTTTCCTCAGAATTGTGAGATATGAACTAGGAATTAACAGAAAAAAGTCATAATTGTGAGATTATAAAGTCTATTTATGGCAGAAATAAGTCTTCATAGGTTCCACATGCGTAAGGGGGGAAACCATTAAGATGCACAATTCTTACTCCTCTCTTCTTCTTCCTTGTCCTGATCCAACTACTCCTCTGTTCCTTCATCTATTCCTCTCTCTCGCCCAGACATTATTTTTCTCTCTCTCTGCTCCTCTGTGATGCTCTGCATCCATACTGAACAAAACCAATTCAAATAGTCAAATATTTTACTGTATATAATGAAAAGAACTTAGAACTGAGATTGGAATCTGCCACTTAAAAATGCTCATCAATTGTTTCAGTATTTGTTTATATATTTTTCAAAACCTTTGAGCTGCTGTTGTAGAAGTAGAGGTTTTATACTATATTTAAAGACTGGAACATTAGGTCTTCAATTCTGACATGCTGTGGTTAAGCATTTGTACAGTAAATAAGATCAGAAAGATCCATGATTTTGGTATTGGGTAAGCTTGTATGAAAAGAAAATTTGGTAACACTTTATTTTAGGGTCTTTTAACTAGTTGCTCATTAGCATGCATATTACTAGAATATTGGCTGCTTATTAGTACTTATTAAGCACATTTTAATGCCTTATTCTGCATGACCATATTCTATATTCTTAATCCTACCCAATACCTAAACTTAATAACTACCTTACTAACTATTAATAAGCAGTAAATTATTGAGTTTTTTGAGCTCAAGTTTATTGAGGGAAAAGTTGTAGTTAATAGTTTATGTGTTCCCTATACTAAAGTGTTACCAAAAATGTAAGCATTATAGAAACGTGTTAATTCATTGACTGCATTTTGTGTAAAAAAAGACATGAATTGTGTTAATGATATGGCCACAACAGACAGATGTTCTGCTAATTGTGTTTAGAGTTTTGGAAATATGACTACAGATTGGACAAACATATGTTAGCAATTCAAAAAAACTGCAGTATCAGTGATATTGGCCCTCATTCATAAAAAGATGCCATTAAACAAATATTAAAATATACTGTCTTTAAGTTGTTTCTACATTGATTTGGAGATTAACAGTGAAATTATTATAATATAAAATTATGGTATATAAAATTATGTTTTTAAGCGTGATTAATCGCAATTGATTACAGAAAAAATGTGCGATCAATTAGTTAATTTTTTAATCGATTGAGAGCACTAAAACCATAATGATAACTTTATACTAGCTGATGGCCGTCCGCGCGTTCACGTGAGAGTCGAGTTCCGGCGTTGGACGTAGGCGTAGTGTAAACTTAGGTGAGAATAGACGCCTCTCGAGGTTCAAACAAATAGGGCTGGGCAGCAAACTCAACAAACTTAATAATACTCTTTAAAGTGCCCCTATTAAGGATTTTTGAAAATGACCTTTCATGTAGTGTGTAACATAGCTCTGAATGAAAACATCCTGCAAAGTTTTAAATCTGAAAGTGCGGCGTATATAAGGTTATTGTGGTATCTCAAAAGTAAGAGTCGACTCTGAATCAATTAAACGAGTCGTTTGTAAACAAATCCTAAGCTGTTTCGTTGTGACGTCAGAACAAAACATTAGCATATTGCCCGCCCACTTATTGCGCGTGCAGACACCAGGGAAAATTAATTTTGTTCAACAATACCACAGCAGTACAATCTTTTGTTGTATTCCCGTCATTTTACTGACGACTGCTTCTCAATCCTCGGGGAGTTTAACGCAGGATTCACAAAACGCTTGGTCTCAAAATATGGATCAATGGCCAGTTTATTTGGACCAGCTTGCTCAACCTGTAAGTATGATTAATAATTGATGTTTATATTTTCTAGCGATCGTTCAAAATTCGTTTTTGTATGTTATGTTGTGTAACGTACACCCTAGTCTGTATGTCTCCTGCTAACCGGCTAACTCACGTTTCTGTAGTTCAGCTATTCAGATGTGGGTCCAATATTGTCTAAAAATGTGTCGATTAATGCAGTTCGTCTGTCTTATTACTTGGAGTAATGATCAAGGATGGAGCATGACTTTTGTTTACAGAGTGCACTGCATTATCAGCTATTCATGTTTGTGCTCAGATAACGTGGGAGTTTACAACATAGCTGTGGGATCGGTTCGCTTACATAACTTTAAAACAAACTGTTTTTTCCTCTACGTTTTTATTATTACAGTAGAGTGGAGCTCTATCTGTATTGTAATAGGATGTTAAGATGCGTGCACTGTCCACGCTAACTAGTTGAAGTATTCTCTCTGTAAACGGTAAACACCCATTGTAATGTCAAACAATGATATAGCCATTTTTCTTTGTTAATAGTTATGGCGAAAAAGTCTGTACACATCTGGCCTAAATGTTTATCTTACGTTTAGAGGTTTTCAGCTTCGCTTGGCATTCTGATACAGTTCCCACAGGTACAGTTCCCATAAATAACTAGGTGACACTTATCATAGAGAAACGTTGTGATTGCGAATCAGTTTCTGGTTGGTCGACTACTTCAGACGTTTCATCGTTGGACTCGGGCTTGAATTGATACGGTAAAATCGTTGCCATCTTGTCTGTCCATACATTGTATACAATGTCTTGCGAATTGATAGCTGTCATTCAGTTATGGCAATGGGCACTCGATGCACGCAGTAGACCAATCACAAAGGACTGGGCCATCTGACCAATCAGAGCAGTGTAGGCTCACGGAAAGGAGGGGTTTAGAGAGACTGATTCTTCAAACTGCTTCTAACGAATCATTTATGAATAATTGAGAACTGAGATTAAATTAAATGTATATTATGAGAAAACTAAAGTGTTTTTTGACCTTGCATGCATGTAAACCTGTTGTAGGAGACTCCCAAAACAATATTAGGAACATTAAAAAAGGCATAATAGGGGCACTTTAAAAATTCTCATTTTAGACTTCTAATTAGTGAAGAGAGTTTTGTTTTGCTCTATTCTCTGCGATTCCGTGTTTGTCAAAACATCTTGCGTCAGGTCAGAGGTCACTCTTCGACTGGAACTGGATTCAGGTACGGTCGTTACCAGAAGCCAATTATTAGTTATAAATATGGATATTTTTCTTACAAAAATGCTTAGCTTCACTTCAGAAGGTCTTTATTAACCCCCTGGAGATTATTAGATTTTAGATTTATGATGGATGGATGTACGTTTTTGGGCTTCAAAAAAATGATACCATTCATTCCCCATTCACTTCATGCTCAACTGACATTCTCAATTTTCAATGTTAAAGGTGCCCTAGAATCAAAAATTGAATTTACCTCGGCATAGTTGAATAACAAGAGTTCAGTACATGGAAAAGACATACATTGAGTCTCAAACTCCATTGTTTCCTCCTTCTTATATAAATCTCATTTGTTTAAAAGACCTCCGAAAAACAGGTGAATCTCAACATAACATTGACTGTTACGTAACAGTCGGGATCATTAATATGTACGCCCCCAATATTTGCATATACCAGCTCATGTTCAAGGCATTAGACAAGGGCAGCCAGTATTAACGTCTGGATCTGTGCACAGCTGAATCATCAGACTAGGTAAGCAAGCAAGAACAATAGCGAAAAATGGCAAATGGAGCAATAATAACTGACATGATCCATGATATCATGATATTTTTAGTGATATTTGTGAATTGTCTTTCTAAATGTTTCATTAGCATGTTGCTAATGTACTGTTAAATGTGGTTAAAGTTACCGTCGTTTCTTACTGTATTCACGGAGACAAGAGCCGTCGCTATTTTCATTTTTAAACACTTGCAGTCTGTATAATTCATAAACACAACTTCATTCTTTATAAATCTCTCCAATAGTGTGTAATGTTAGCTTTAGCCACAGAGCACTATCAAACTCATTCAGAATCAAATGTAAACATCCAAATAAATACTATACTCACATGATCCGACGCATGCATGCAGCATGTGTGATGAACATTTTGTAAAGATCCATTTGAGGGTTATATTAGCTGTGTGAACTTTGTTTATGCACTGTATAACTGCACTTATAGTCGAGGAGGGGGTGGGGTAGGGAGCATGCGATTTAAAGGGGCCGCAGCCTGAATCGGTGCATAGTTAATGATGCCCCAAAATAGGCAGTTAAAAAAATTAATTAAAAAAATCTATGGGGTATTTTGAGCCGAAACTTCACAGACACATTCAGGGGACACCTTAGACTTATATTACATCTTGTAAAAAGACATTCTACGGCACCTTTAAAGCAATTGTAAATTTGTAAATGTGGGAGTGGGCAATGTGGGTCCGTGGGTGCATTAAATTGATGAAAAATGACAGTAAAGACGACAAAACATTGTGTCAAGAGATTTAAACTTCAAATAAATGCTGTTCTTTTGGACGTCTGTTCATCAAAAAATCCTGAGAAAAGTCTTATCCCATAGCAGATCTAGGCAGGTGGAGCTGGGGAGGTGGAGGGTTTCAGAGGAACTCTGTGCTGCAGGACTAGCTCACAACAAACACTGAACCAGACTATTTAAATGTTGAGAAAGCAATCTCATTGGCTGCAGGATCAGCAGAGGCCAATTCGCTCATGCCATTCAGTAATGATGTGATTGCTTGCAGTCTGCATGTAAAGGACTGCACCCTCTAGAGTTTCATGACTGAACTAGATATTTATTTATTCACTAGATATTAATTTATATTTTTTAAATGTTTTTATTTTAAAAAACCTGCAATACTACAGGCTACAGATACACTGACGAAACTACCCCCACTCTAAATGTCATGGTGCATTGTTTACCATTGTACACCTGTCATTATTAATGAAACTGCATTATTAATAAAGCCAAATGTGCTTGGATCCATGCTGTTGCACCACACCTTTACTGATACCCGTAAACTTCATTCAGTATTCAGTATTCATGCCATACCAAAACCACTATTCAGACAGCTGCGCCTCTGCTCTAACGGACAGTGTTAATGAAACACTATTCCCGGGACAGGTCTCTAGTGCTGACAGTATTTACACTAGTTTTACTCCCTTAGGATCCACCCATGCAGAGCACACATGACGGAGCATTTGATTATGTCGTGTGACTTGGGCACATTTGCAAATTAGCTACGCTGTGTTTATATGAGGCACTGCAAAACAAACAAAAAAAGTTCTTCCTCTGTATTTTTGTTTTATTTTCCAGTACAAATATCTCAACATTCTTAAATCAAGACTTGAGAAGCAAAATGGCACAAGGTAACACGTCTTTTTTTCCAAAAAATGTATCAAAATTAAGTGACTTTACGCATAAAACAAGAAAATAAAAATGTCTGCCAATGGGGAAATAAAGAAAAATAAACATCTTTTCCCTTAAATTTATGTTTTTATTATCCCATTGGCAGATTTAGAGTTTTATTGTTTTAAGCATGAACTTAATACCTATATTTTGCTTCTGAAGTAAATGTGTCTTGATTTTAGATATTTGCACTGGAAAACAAGTACGGAAAATCATTTTGCGCTGTGGAAATCTGTGAGTAAGAGATGATAAATTTGTCCGGCCAAAACAAGAGAGGGAGTGACTCAGGACGAGGGGGAGAGGGGGAGATTTTTCAGAGTGTGCTGGCATCCTTGAATCCCCTGCAGTAGATGGGGGGAGAAATGGGAAGAGGAGGGATTGGGTTACGCAAGACAGAGTGAAAAAGTGCAACAATGTGTGAAAGGCCTTGAGTCCATGAGAGCAAGCTCTAAAAAAAATAAATAAATAAATACGACAAGCAAGAACAAAACTGAACATTTTAATTCTAGTGTGTTTGTTTTAATGGCCAGGGTGGACAAAAAGAAAAAGAGGAGGAGGAAGAGAGAAAGAGGAATGCAGATGGAAGTGGGTTGAGGCAGCAGGACGCTGTTATTTCCTCCGCAGTGTGCGTGCATTGTTCCCGAAAACAGCTGTCTGGAGCGCTCGGGCCAGCATGGAGGGTTGCCTTTCCTGCTGTCCCCTCCCTAACTTTCCCCGGTTGTTTTGGAAACCGCAGCACACATGCTTTGTTAGGTATGCAGGGGGCATGTGATACGGGAGGCTTCATTTCACTCATCCTCAGTTTTACCCGTCCATACTGATGTCACAACAACGAGGTGTCGCCGTAACGGAAATGGTTTATTGTGATGTTGTGGACAGAGGTGAAGGAGAAGTATGGGGAAAAAAAGGAAAAAGAAGACCTGTTGCAATTACCTGTGCACACCTGCAAACTGTACTTCTGCCCTCTACTGTAATAAATGGGAAGTGTAATGAATTACACCCAGAAGGCCATCATATGATTATTTGCTGTAATAATGCATGTGTACTTGAGATATTAACTTAATAAAGGCATACAAACAGTCATGAATAAATGTTCTACAGTGTTGCTTGTTCCACTCAGGGTATCTGCATTCAAATTTAAGACCTTTTTAAAAAATAATATCAATACTCAAGATGTGTTTTATTCAGTATATACATATGTATATGTTCTAATACATCAATACATACAAATTAGAGGTTGAGCAGTACTGGATTTTGTTGATACAATTGCTGATGCTAGTAAAATCTATATATTGAATAATGTTAAAATATTACAATATAAACACCGTAAAGTAAACAGTCATTATTAATCAAACCAATGTGCAGTTACCAGTGATTGCAAACTGCTCTGAAGGGCTTGTAGAATGTGCAAGAGCGTCGTGTGCATTTATTTAATGAAATCACTGCCTTTTATTAATAGTTTAATAATCACATTAGGCTGTTTCACGGTTTTTGCTTTTCTGTCCCCAAATTTATCATCTTTTGGAATGATAATTAAGACTTTTTTTATACCATTAAAGATATTTAAGACTTTTTAATGACCTAACATTTGATAAAACAGAATTTACAACATTTTAAGACTTTTTAAGGACATCCTTTCCAAGAACCATATTTCACTCTATATTTTGTCCATATGTGGTTCTTTGAACAGTTTTTTGGTTCTGGCTTCTTTAAAGCAGCAGTACACTGAAAAATAAATATTTGGCTTAACTTGACTCAGTTGTGGATATGTTGTTGCTAATCAATTTTCGCAACTTAAATGACCATGCTGACAGAAATACCCTGTGTGGTGGAAACATAACGGAATAGAGTGCTATAGTTTTTCAAAAGCATTGATTCTGGAAGTAATTTTTCCATTCATTTCTCCCACAGGGATTTTAAAAAAAGTCTTTTTTTAAACCGTTACAAACCATGAACCAAGCCAAGCTATGAGGTGAATCACAATCTTTGATTTGAAGCAAAAAAGCATTAGACATACAAAGATACAAGACTGTGTACTTGACAGCTTTAGTGATAGTGAAGCATTGCAAACAGCATAATGGAATTAAAAATGATAGAGAAATATCATTTAAAAATGTGGACTATATATGTACAAACAACATATAGCGTAGGGAGACCAACTCAATTAAGTAAATTGCAATGCGTCATTGAAGTGGGCGGAGCTAATGAGATATTTTGCCACATTTTGCTTGTTCCGCCTCTGATTGGTGGAATTTTCTGTATAGCATCATGGGTAATGTAGTTTTTCACCACTAATTCTGATGTTAAACATGATTAATTTAAAACTAAGTTGAAATTACGGAGCCCCGGGCATGACATGCAGGAAAAAAATAGTAGGCTAAATCGTGCGCACGATTTACTATTGATTACACATGATTTATAAATCATGCACATGATGCACATTAAATCGAGGGAACGAAATAGTCAATCTTGCACACGATTTAATTTTTTTTCTTGCATGTCATGTGCGGGGCTCCATATGAAATAATGTGGGATAACGCCTTCAACAGAAGCAAATACTATCGATTAACAACCTCATAGGATGGTACTAGGATGGTACCCTTTAAAAAAGTTCTAATAGGTACCATTTAGGTACTAATATCTATACTTGTGGTACCAACATGTACCTTTAAGCTACTGATATGCACTATTTAGGTACAAAGGTGTACCTTTTGAAAGTGTACGGCCCCGTTTGTACATTTTTTTCTGAGAGTGAATGTTAATCCCAAAACATAACAGAAAATCTTCAAAATAACACCAAAACCTCTCACAGTTACAACATTATTGATATAGTATCAAGTGTATTGAGTTAACTTCCATTTGATGAATACAAATGGACTGAACACAGTGAAATTAAGTAAATTAAAAAAGCTGTTATAAAAAAGTTTCTGAAGAACTAGAGAATGGCATCAAGTTACAAAACCATTTTTGATCCTAATTGGAATTTTTATCAAACACTGCATGGTTACAAATCTACAAAATACTACTGTGTAATCAGTG
Source organism: Megalobrama amblycephala (assembly GCF_018812025.1). Classification (NCBI taxonomy): domain Eukaryota; kingdom Metazoa; phylum Chordata; class Actinopteri; order Cypriniformes; family Xenocyprididae; genus Megalobrama; species Megalobrama amblycephala. The sequence continues at coordinate 31,678,009 of NC_063067.1, forward strand.
ACGGTAAAGTATTAGTCATAGTGTGGAGTGATTAAGGATCACAGTCCAAACCGAGAGAAAGACAGAGCAACTAGTGACCTTTCTACCGATCCACCAATCATCACTTGTTCATAATATCTGCAGACCAATCAAGTACTGGTCAACCAGCCAGTAAAATGAAACATATCAAGGGGGAGTGTCCTGCTCATGGACAGGAGCTGACTTTTCTGGTTGTTTTAAAGGTCACTGGTCACTGTGAGAACATGAAGTGGTTACTCATTTTGTTTGCAAATGAAGCAGTTCAGCTGAAATTGTGTCTCATCGTGAGCACTAGTCTGCCATTCCCAGAACGCTCGTGTGCTCTCAGGGTCATTGACTGATTGAGCATTGCCAAAAACATACTCTGGATTTTGTTTTACTTGGATGAAACGTGACAAGGATCCTTTTGGCCCTTGTCATAAAATGTTCATACACTCGGGTTTATTTCCATTCCTTGGAATGGGAAAGGATAATAATTAAACTGTCGTTTAGAGACCTAAAAGGGGAATGATGGCTTCCAAGCACCAACTGTGCACAGTCGCACAGAACAGCTTTATTGTATACAGTGAATAACTACTGTAACCGTTTAGAGAAAATATACTGCATGCAAAACGGTGTCAATAACAGTCATGAACTGAGCTGTTTTATTGTTTTATAGTATTTCCTGGGGTGCACTTATAATGTTATTATGCTTATAACATCAACAATTGTCATAATTTAGAAATAAAAGTCATTTTACATAATAAAACATAACGTAAAGTCCAGGCCTGGTCCTCTCTCGTCCTTCACTGATGTCGCTCCTCCTTTTATGCCTCCGGAGCTCCTCTGTGAGAGACTCGAGGCCGGCACGCCTCGCAGGTGACGCTCATTATCACCTCGCGCCGTTCCCTCACGGCTCTCGCCCGCCCTGCTCGTCACAAGATTATTTTCATCCTACTAAGAGAAATAACGTGAAGTTGACCGTTTGGTCACTGGTTTGATTTACTGACATATGAATCATTAATATCAGATCAGGCATTAGAATGAACACAGTAACTTACATGTTGTTGCATTACTGTCGAGTACATATTGTAAAAGTCTGTTTGCAAAGCCTGCGCTGAAATATGATTGATTTACCAAAGAATCCACAGTGAAATGTACTGAATACAAATAAATAAAGCTCAACTGAGACATTCACATTGTTGGAAATAAATAACCATATTCCTAGCATTAGGATCCTTTGAAAGGTAATGTTATTTTAGTCCTGTCTCTTCTCCTCATCTCACTACATGCCAGTGGGTGGGACTAACGCTGCAATGATGGAGTAGGCCTTATTCTGCGGAGGCGGCGTTTCACCTATAGATAGGCACATTCTGGGATGAGTTGTTCGCTGGGCCTGGTGTCAAAAAAAGCTTTTATTGGACTAACAGGGAAGTTTTCACTGATAGTCACTGATTTCTCAATTCGTGACCCCTTTAACAAATGAATCATGGATCAGCAAAACTACTGCAAAAAGTGTGTCAATCATGAAAATTCATCAGAAATATCAATCACATAAAGTAAAAAGGTTCCATGGAAGGGCGTTTATTCTTAGGAAATTCTCCTGAAATGAACATTGCTTAGCCATAATGTTTATTTAGGTGTTTTATTGTTTAGACCTTTGTTGGGAAGGACATTAGAGACTTGGAGCTTTAATTGAATACTCCTGTTTCATATTTTCTCTCAGGACACACAGCTGCCAAGTCATGTAAGAAGGACCTCATGTTCCAATATCCTTCTGTCAACAGAAAATGAAATACTCAAATAAATGTACACAGCAGGACCGACCAAATGTGAGCAAGATAAGAAAATAGACCCAGAGGGGGTTTATGAGAAGGAGTGCGGTTTAGAGCCTGTTAGTTTTAGCATAAGCTTGGATGAGAATCCCTACCCATGAGCCTCCGCTGTTACCTATTCTCTCATATCAGCCTGCACACATTCCGGCACATTCCAGAAGGGGAAAAAGTGGCATAAAGAGAGAGGGAGGGATTTGAGAGAATGAGTGGGAGGCTTTGGGTTCTCTGTCCTAACACAATCCAGGCCTGTTGCTTGCCAGGAACTGCCTCTCCCAGGTCAGAGGTCACCGCTGCTGAGAGAGCAAGTCTGGAAGTCTTGGTTGTCTCTTTGATCACGACTGATGCAGACTGAACACCCACCTCCTCAAACAACCTAACAAAACAGCGAGAACAAAACCTGAACAAACAAAACATCTTCATGTTCTTCTTTTGCTTTGGCCTAATGATGCCCATTTTTAAAAAGTGGAGGATCAGGCTTGAAAATCATGTAAACAAATGTGAATCAGCAGGGTCTCATACATAGATGGTGTTACCGTAGTGGCTTTTAGTCAGTGTCTGTTGTTATCTAATCAGTTTAATCCGTAGAACAGTGGGGATTTCTGTAAACCTAGCAGTCACAACTCACACATCAGGGTGTTGACTCACACGCAACTGGTCTTTGCAGTGTGTCATTAGGTCAAATTCCAGAGGATCTCCTCTGTGAAACCACTTGGATGAATGGCAAAGCGTGTAGTAAATGGAAAATACAGCCATGTGCACCAAAACTACTGCTAAGAGACAGAGGTGTGCTTTTCAGAACGGTCTTGTAATGAATTCATTAAACTGCATAAACCACACACGCTCATTCACTTTGGGTGGACTGACTGATCTGCATATACCAAGCCTAAGTTTATTATTACTACTATTATTATTATAGATTCGTTTTTTTTTTTTATGTTACTTTTTTAATCCATTAATTAATATCCTTTTTTAAAGGGGTCATATAATGACACTTTTACAAGATGTAATATAAGTCTCTGGTGTGTATGTGAAGTTTTAGCTCAAAATACCCAACAGATCATTTTTTATGGCATGTTAAATTTGTCACTTTTTGAGGGTGAGCAAAAATGCTTTTTTTGTGTGTGTCCCTTTAAATGCAAATGAGCTGCTGCTCTCAAGAAGAGGGCGGAGTTTCTTCTTTTTATTTAGGCAATCAAACAAGTACATAAGACATAAGCAAAAAATAAATAAATAAACAAATATGAACAGATATAGATACAGAAAGAAAAGTAAGTATTTGACATATAAAGGTAGTTCACGACAAACAGTAAGAATACATAATGCGAAGTAGAACCAAAGTGCCAACAAACAAACAAACATGTTTGTAGCCCCTTGTAGTCCCTACCAGCCGTTTGCTGTAGTCCTTAAAAAGTGATTTCTGTAAAAGAAAATATCTCTCTTTGCATTGAACTTTGAGCGTCGTAACTTTGCAGATGTTGTTTATGCTCAAACAGAAACATTACACACTAACTAAAGTTAAAAAAGTGAAATCATAATCAAGGACCACTTTAAATTATTGAACATTAATGGATATCAAGCTTCAAGTGAAACTTTTTTTTTTTCTTTTACTAATACTTTGAGAGCAAACTGTATAGGACAGGAACTCTTTCTCTCCTCGATTATGTAAACATGAGCATAATAATAATAATAACATTGAAGTATTTCACTACACTAAATAAGCATATGTATAGGCTATTTGTTCTGTTTGATATAGCTTTAAAATATAGTTTAATTGTCATGTTAACAAATATTAAATAAATATAAAATATAGGGGTAACACTTCATTTCGATACTTTACTAGTTACCTGAAAAAGTAATCTGATCATGTATCTCGCCTTACTCGCCTATGTCAACTTTTTTTGCTAACCTGAGCCCAAACACCTAACCCTAACCTAGTGTAGACAGAAGGTCTGGACTCTATTGCAGCTTTCATTGGCCGAGGACCGCCCAAGAGGACGTTTGACTGACATGTAACGCAACCAATCACAGTTCGTTTTGTTCCGCGTCCTGCTTAAGGGCATGAAAATGTAAAGTCGATGTCCTTATAATAACAGACGAGCATCTAATAAATGATAAAGGTGCCCTAGAACCAGTTTTTACAAGATGTAATATAAGTCTAAGGTGTCCCCTGAATGTGTCTGTGAAGTTTCAGCTCAAAATACCCCATAGATTTTTTTTAATACATTTCTTTAACTGCCTATTTTGGGGCATCATTAACTATGCACCGATTCAGGCTGCGGCCCCTTTAAATCACGCACTCCTTGCCCCCCCCGAGCTCTCGACTATAATACAGTGCATTTATAAAGTTCACACAGCTAATATAACCCTCAAATGGATCTTTACAAGATGTTTGTCATACATACTGCATGCATGCATCGGATCATGTGAGTATAGTATTTATTTGGATGTTTACATTTGATTCTGAATGAGTTTGATAGTGCTCCATGGCTAAAGCTAACATTACACACTGTTGGAGAGATTTATAAAGAATGAAGTTGTGTTTATGAATTATACAGACTGCAAGTGTTTAAAAATGAAAATAGTGACTGCTCTTGTCTCCGTGAATACAGTAAGAAACGATGGTAACTTTATCCACATTTAACAGTACATTAGCAACATGCTAACGAAACATTTACAAAGACAATTTACAAATATCACTAAAAATATCATGTTATCATGGATCATGTCAGTTATTATTGCTCCATCTGCCATTTTTCACTATTGTTCTTGCTTGCTTACCTAGTCTGATGATTCAGCTGTGCACAGATCCAGACGTTAATACTGGCTGCCCTTGTGTAATGCCTTGAACATGGGCTGGCATATGCAAATATTGGGGGCGTACATATTAATGATCCCGACTGTTACGTAACAGTCGGTGTTATGTTGAGATTCGCCTGTTCTTCGGAGGTCTTTTAAACAAATGAGATTTACACAAGAAGGAGGAAACAATGGTGTTTGAGACTCACTGTATGTCATTTACATGTACTGAACTCTTGTTATTCAACTATGCCAAGGTAAATTCAATTTTTGATTCTAGGGCACCTTTAATTCAAGAACGTTGTGCAAGTTTGCTGCAACAATGGAGCCACGAACTTCACATACTTTTGAAGATCCTGGCTTGTTCTCACAGCTGTAAACACGACGGCTTCCTTCTTTTTACGAGGGGGAAGGCGGCATTTGTTTCCAGGCAGACCGTTAAAGAACGTGACACACACGTCTCCCGGACGTCCTGTAGAATTCACCCAGATGACCACTTCAGAAATCCCGAACACAGTTAAGTGTGCTGTATGCCTAACCTAACCGTCTACTAATAGTGTAATGAGTGTTAGTTGACATATAGTTGCAAAGTTACTCACTCTAAAGTGGACCGTCAAGCGTAACCAATATAGGCCTATTAATAGCAATGCTATCACAAATGCTTTCCTTTTAATAGAGGTATCAGTATCTGCAGTATTGGTATTGATAGTTCCTCGTATTCATTCAACATGGAAAGAAAGGGTATCGCCCATCCCTATCACTGACCCCAGTGCCCCAAGTCTCAGACTGGATTGTCTTTTGCTGAGGTGGAACTTCCTGTAGAGCAAGACAAAAACATTAACAGGAACCCAATTTCAGAGGTTACCCCCATCTTCCTGTATTAATGGAAAAGTCAACACACACACACTTACACACGTAGACACACAGAATTAGAGGCAGAATTAAACCTTGGCCTTCTGGCTTGAATAATACAACAATAATTGAGAATGAATGAAGAAATACAATACAACAGTGTGATGATACTACATCCTCAGCCACACAAACTGATCCAAAGTGCTCCGTGCAGTTTTCCGCTCATTCCCGACAACTAATACCTGAGACATACACTCCTGATACATCGCCTTCACACTGTTGATCCACTTTCATACTACTGTGCCACTCTCCACAAACATATGAGGTATTTCTCTGACTGAAGTAAGCACCATGAGCAATGGAGGGAGAGGAGAGAGGTCAGGACAGGAGGGTTGCCAGATCAAAGCCAAGTCCTCTATAATGGCTGATTTCAGATGCTCCCCATGTTGCTCCTCTGTTTCTTTTGAGCTTTTGAGGCTGGCTGTTGTTTTGATGTTTCTCAAAAGGACACAATATAAAGGCACTATTGTGGGACAGTGTTGTTATTGTTAACTAAAACTTTAAAAAAAATTACTAACTGAAATAAAAAAAATAAAACATTAGACTGAAATAAAACAAGTTTAAAGGATTAGTTTAGTTCAGATTTAAATTTTTCTGATAATTTACTCATCCCCATGTCATCCAAGATGTTCATGTATTTCTGTTTTCAGTCAGAAAGAAATTAAGGTTTTTGAGGAAGACATTCCAGGATTATTCTCCATATAGTGGACTTCACTGGGGTTCAACAGGTTGAAGGTCCAAATGTCAGTTTCAGTGCAGCTTCAAAGAGCTCTACATGATCCCAGACGTTATCTAGTGAAACGATCGGTCAAAATGTATCACAAATGCTGGTCTTGCACTGGTTCTGCGATGTGCCACGCATTACGAAATCACGTTAGAAAGGCCACGCGTGACGAAGGCAAAAGTACCAATGCAGTGTCTACAAAGCAAATATGAAAATACTACATCAAACGGCCTTTACAACTAGATTTTGAAGTTGGAGGAGAAAATGAGATTTTCGCCCTACCGCAGTACTTCCGCCTACATCACGCGTGACCTTTATAATGTGATTATGTAATGCGCGACGTATCACAGCGCAGTGCAAGATGAGCATTTGTGGTTAAAAAATATATAAACTTTTTTTTTTTAAAGAAAATGACTGATCAGTTTGAGACTCTTATTCCTCGTCTGGGATCATGTAGAGCTCTTTGAAGCTGCACTGAAACTGACATTTGGACCTTCAACCCGTTGAACCCCAGTGAAGTCCACTATATGGAGAAAAATCCTGGAATGTTTTCCTCAAAAACCTTAATTTCTTTTCGACTGAAGATGACATGGGGCTGAGTAAATTATCAAAAAATTTGAATTCTGAACTGAACTCATCCTTTAAGTTTACTGAAACTAAAATGGAAATAAATAAAACAAATTAAAGCTAAATAAAAAATATTAAATAAAACATGTTAAAAGCACATAACAAAATTGCTAAAAATGAAAACATAAAAATAAAAGCTAATTCAAAATATTAATAAACTATCACATTTTGACTACTTTTTTAATTTCTTCTTCTTATTTTTATTTTACTTTTTTATTTTTTCTTTCCAACTGAGCATACTCTAATCCTAATTATTATAATAATTAATAATATTTATTATGATTAAATATAATATTATTCATATTTATATTATAATAATTAAAAATAATTATTATAATATCAAAACCTCACCCTAAATTGTCCTACGCTCTTTGTACTACAGAATTGAATGATGGCTCAAATCAACAACCTGAAAGATGTGCTACATATCACGATTTCCATCTGACGTGAAATAAAATCCATGGGGCCAGATTTACTAACAGCTTGTGCAGCGCAAACCCTCTTTTGGCATTAAAAAACGACTGTCCAGATTTCCTAAAGACACGCAGTGCAAAATTAGCACTGAAAAGGCGTGGACTGAGTTGTTTTTGCTGCTGACCTTATTGCATATGCATTTGTAGGAGTTTCCTTTCAGATGCAAAATTTATGGGAGGAGAGTATTTAAATTAATCACGCAACGCGATTTACTAATGTTTGCGCTAGTCAATTTACTGGTATTTGCGCCATTTTTTACCACCCCCAAAAAACGTCTTAACCCGTTTTGTGACATGGCTGCATGGCACAGAGAGCGTGTGGTAGAAGGGAGAAAATATTTTCCACTTATATCAATTTCTTTGGAATGCCAGAGGAAGACGTTATCTGAACATATTGTTTGCCAAGCCATATTTATATATATATATATATATATATATATATATATACAGTACAGTCCAAAAGTTTGGAACCACTAAGATTTTTAATGTTTTTAAAAGAAGTTTCGTCTGCTCACCAAGGCTACATTTATTTAATTAAAAATACAGTAAAAAACAGTAATATTGTGAAATATTATTACAATTTAAAATAACTGTTTTCTATTTGAATATATTTCACAAAGTAATTTATTCCTGTGATGCAAAGCTGAATTTTCAGCATCATTACTCCAGTCTTCAGTGTCACATGATCCTTCAGAAATCATTCTAATATGCTGATCTGCTGCTCAAGAAACATTTAATGTGTACAATTGTACAAAATATTTGTGTACAATATTTTTTTTCAGGATTATTTGATGAATAGAAAGTTCAAAAGAACAGTGTTTATCTGAAATCTAATCTTTTGTAACATTATAAATGTCTTTACTGCCACTTTTGATTGATTTAATGCATCCTTGCTGAATAAAAGTATTCATTTCTTTAATTTCTTTTAAAAAAAATAAAAATAAAAATTCTTACTGACCCCAAACTTTTGAACGGTAGTGTATAATGCTACAGAAGCTTTGTATTTCAGATAAATGCTGTTCTTTTTGAACTTTCTATTCATCAAGGAATCCTGAAAAAAAAAAGTACACAACTGTTTTCAACATTGAATAATAATCATAAATGTTTCTTGAGCAGCAGATCAGCATATTAGAATGATTTCTGAAGGATCATGTGACACTGAAGACTGGAGTAACGATGCTGAAAATTCAGCTTTGCATCACAGGAATAAATTACTTTGTCAAATATATTTAAATAGTACACAGTTATTTTAAATTGTAATAATATTTCACAATATTACTGTTTTTTACTGTATTTTTAATTAAATAAATGTAGCCTTGGTGAGCAGACGAAACTTCTTTTAAAAACATTAAAAATCTTAGTGGTTCCAAACTTTTGGACTGTACTGTAATATATATATATATATATATATATATATATTATAGGCAAACATGGCTTGGCAAACAATATTATATATGTATGCCCTTGGTAGATTGCATTGGTCATTATGTGAATGATTTGACTGCGTCTGTGTTCTTTAATTTGCGCATCAGCAGTTGATCACGTGCAAAACTTGCCACTCCCATCGGCGCATTTGTGAAATTGCGCTCTCACGCTAATTTGCCCCGTTTAGTAAATCTGGCCCCATACCTAGAAGAATGTCAAACAATTTTTGCTTGTAAACAACACCATAGCAACCGCATTGCAACGTGATAAAAATCCCTTACCTTAGCAACCACACTGCAATGCCCTGGCAACCAACCAGAACATCCCAGAATTGTGGTGGCATAAAAATCTAGATAAAACTGTAGAGCACTATACAATGTGTGTCTGTTGCCACTGTCTGGAACCAAACAATAAATCATTCCAGCAAAATGAGTAAGGAGGTCTCAGCCATGTTCCCGTGCCCTGCTGTGAAACATCATTATGTAGTGGATTCTCAAAGAATGCTGGGTAATAAGACTGTGGGGTCCCGGCCAGATGAATCATTGGACATGATTTTCCTGACCTTAAGAAGAGGGAAGAAGCCAGACATGGTGAAGATGCCACTGTCCGCCTAAATGTCACAGACATGCACGAAAAGTCCGTCCTAGTGTGCTGATAATTCATCATTCAACACAAAGGCTGAAAATATTCTCTCAGTCATAAGTCAACACTTCTTTCCACTGCCACACACACACATACATAGCCTTCCCATCTTCCCTAATTTAAGAGCTTCTGAGTGTGAGTGAGCTGCTGTGGTCCCTTGAGAGGCACACAGTGGTTCTTTTCATTCAGTGAGTGTTTCCATTGTACTGTACCACTCCTCATCTGCTCGGGCCGATTGTAAGAACTCGGTCTCAGTACGCTGGACCTCGTAAATGAGCCGGCGCCTCGGCGCTGCTGTTCCAGAAGACTGCAGCTGTGGGGCTGACACAGTTGTGAAATTTGGTGTTCAAAATCACGAGAACTCGCCAAGAGTGGCTGGGGTGGCGTGATAAAAAAAAAAAAGGCTTATGAAAGGGGAAAGTTGTTTCCTGCTGCCTTGGGAATTCTTGGAGCATGTTTTATGTAAGAGGGGGAATTCTTCACACTAATTGCTGTGTGATTTTCCATGCCTGAATTTGTGCTTTGAACAAACCCTGAACTCTAAATATAAAACTTCTGCATTCAAAGTGTCGCACACCATTTGTTTTACGGACATGAGCGATACCTCAAATCATGTGACTTGTTGAGGAGAGGTCTGCTTTTCTAAGTGATGTATGATTTCCACAAGGTTGATGATAAAACTCGTGAAAAAACTGACTTATATTGAAGGATGGACCTGAAGGTGTAAGGCCTGGAAAATCACAAATCTGATATTTGGATTGGGTTCTTTGGACTTTGGCCAGTAAACAAACACCTAGAACACCCTAGCAACAGTATATCAACAAACTAACAAACACATGCAGAGCAACAACTTTAAAAGGTCAGTTCACCCAAAAAATTATCATTATTTACTCACCTTCATGTTGTTCCAAACACCTAAGACCTTCGTTTATCTTCAGAACACAAATTAAGATATTTTTGATGAAATCTGAGAGCTTTCTGACCCCTCATAGAATGCAACATAATTACCATTTTCAATGCCCATAAAGCTACTAAAGACATATTTAAAACAGTTCATGTGACTACAGTGGTTCAACTTTAATGTTATGAATCGACGAGAATATTTTTTGTGCGCAAAAAACCCCCAAACAAAACCAAAATAGCAACTTCTTTTACAACAATTTCTTCTCTTCCATATCAGTCTCTGACGCTGTTCATGTGAGCAGTGCGACACATGCATGTGATGCTGACGCAGGAGCCGGCCAATAATGAGCCAGCATTCTGACGTAGAACCTGGAAGCGCTGAACACACGCTGGCGTAGCGTCTGGGCATGCAAGGTGTGCACGTGCATATTGGGGACCCGCTATTACGGGCTTAACCCCAAAGTATACTTCGGCGTCCGCGCACCGTCCGCATCGCAAAATTTTCATTATCAGGAGGGTTCACGGACGTCTGCACTCCCTATCTGCGTGCAGCCCATTTTTTGTGATGGCATGGATAGTGTGTGTACTGAAAACAGCTCATGCGAGAATGAATTGAGTGCTTGAAAACAAAAGTCCACTAGATCGCCGAACACCTCTTTCTGCAGCCAAATACTTTCAAAGACTCGCACACGCGTCTGTGCACGAGACAGAACCCCTGTACAAATGTTCAGAAAAATGAAGTATAATAGAAATAATGTTGTCAATAACTTGCTATAGACTATCTATGTTAAATGTACTGAAAATCATTAAGAATCTGAATAAATGGACCATGAAATGGTCCATGCCATGTCTCAGCGATGATCTATTGTATTTGACCGGTATTCGCTTTTCCATCATTTTTTAAAGTGGGTTTCTGAAACTTATGCATGCAGTAATGTCAGTAATACAGAATTTTAAATGAGTCATTTTGGTTTTCTGAAAAATCGACTACATCTGCACATTTTAAGATACTGCACAAGATGTGAATAAATGTAACTCGTACTCTTGCTGGGGTGGACACTCTTTATTCAATGAAATAAAATGCACATAAAACATGATGGAAACAAATCTAGAGAAGAAACTTCTAGTAAATTTATTAGGAATAAAACAAGTGCATTAAAAAAGTCTGTGACAGAATAATTAAAGGGTTAGTTCACCCAAAAATGAAAATTATGTCATTAATGACTCACCCTCATGTCGTTCCAAACCCGTAAGATCTTCCGTTCATCTTCAGAACACAGTTTAAGATATTTTAGATTTAGTCCGAGAGCTTTCTGTCCCTCCATTGACAATGTATGTACGGTATACTGTCCATGTCCAGAAAGGTAATAAAAACATCATCAAAGTAGTCCATGTGACATCAGAGGGTTAGTTAGAAGTTTTTGAAGCATCGAAAATACATTTTGGTCCAAAAATAACAAAAACTATGACTTTATTCAGCATTGTCTTCTCTTCCGGGTCTGTTGTATATCCGCTTTCACTCCACAGTGACGCTTCTTCTTCTTCTTCTTTCCTGTTTTACGGCGGTTGGCATCCAGCTTATTGGTGCATTACCGCCCCCTTCAGCTCCGGACAGTGACGTGATTAGGACATCCGCGACATGTACACTTACGCACCATTTTTAAAAATAATAGCAATACCAAAATACAAACAATGTAGAATAGCTTGAATACAGCGTGCGTCTCCCTCAGACTGTAAATGAAGCTCGGCCGCACTGGATAACACGTCAGCAGCGTCACTGCGGAGTCGTGAACCACACTCCGGAGCAGAAGGGGGCGGTAATGCACCAATAAGCTGGATGCCAACCGCCGTAAAACAGGAAAGAAGAAGAAGAAGAAGCGTCACTGTGGAGTGAAAGCGGATATACAACAGACACGGAAGAGAATACAATGCTGAATAAAGTCATAGTTTTTGTTATTTTTGGACCAAAATGTATTTTCGATGCTTCAAAAACTTTTAACTAACCCATCTGATGTCACATGGACTACTTTGATGATGTTTTTATTACCTTTCTGGACATGGACAGTATACCGTACATACATTTTCAATGGAGGGACAGAAAGCTCTCGGACTAAATCTAAAATATCTTAAACTGTGTTCTGAAGATGAACGGAGGTCTTACGGGTTTGGAACAACATGAGGGTGAGTCATTAATGACATAATTTTCATTTTTGGGTGAACTAACCCTTTAATTCATAACTGGAATAATCTTCGGACTCATCACATCTGAAATGATGCTATAATCATTCTGAAATTCCAAAGCCAGAGTCGAATCAGACGAACTCAAGCGTAGACTGTGTTGAAAAGCTGTTTTTTAACATTTTTTGAAATAGATCCGCAATGCAAAGTCAAAATGATGGAGGAGCGCATATAGCACTGTAGTGCTGTTGTCATTCCTAGAAATGTATTTTTTACCATTTTTGTCTGCATATTAGTGATAATATCTTATTCATATTAAAGTCCTGGGACTCATTCGCATAAAACGCACAATCCCCTCCACCCCCGCGAAACCGAGGGGGGCCCGTAAACATTTTTTTGCATATGGGCCCGGGGCTGACTTGCTACACCACTGACTGAACAACTGTGTTTACAATGTGAACTGATACAGAAGAGAAGAAATTGTTGAATAAAGTTGTTATTTTCTGGGGGTTTTTGAGAACAAAAAGTATTCTCGTCGCTTCATAACATTAAGGTTGAACCACTGTAGTCACATGATCTGTCTTTAGTAGCTTTCTGGACCTTGAAAGTTGTAATCATGTTGCTTTCTATGGACGGGTCAGAAAGCTCTCGGATTTCATCAGAAATATCTTAATTTGTGTTCCAAAGATGAACGAAGGTCTAACAGGTTTGGAACAACATGAAAGTGAATATTTTAGTTAATTTTTGGGTGAACTAACCCTTTAAGGCCTGTTCACAGGAAGAAAAATAACTATAAAGGAACCTCTAACAATAACTATATTAGCATCCACACCAGCGCACTATAATGTTCTGTTTATTATAAGCGTGTGCTTATTTTCATCTGCCGCTTTAAATGCTTAAGTTGATTCTGATTGGCTGTTAATATTGTTATCGTTCATCAGATGCAAAGTGATTCCAACCATATTTTTTATCTGTGTCGCTATTATAGCTGTGGTGTGGACTTCCCTAATCTCATAGAATAAAAATGATTATTAAAACTTTATAGTTATTGTACTTAAGTGTAAAGGGCATTTACAGAACAGAATGGATTAATCCTATTTTTTCTGTAATTTAATTACAGTTAATTCAGATGTAATTCATTAAATATGTTATACACAATATAAAACAATAGTGGATTTAACATCAAAATTGAATGTCTAGTGATAAAATGTATGATTTTGATATGGTATTTAGAAGTAGTAATGCAGAGGTTTAATGCAGGACTGTAAAATGGATAGTTCCGGCCCTTGTTTCTGATTGGTTG